>NW_011494727.1:3063387-3064846 GCF_000754665.1 Bison bison bison
GGGATGGCCTCGCACACCAGGTCCCCACCAAGGTCAGAGCCTTGTAGCCTGGTGGAGACACAAGTACAACTGGGAAATGATTATCTCATTTCCGAATCTTTGCTCAAATGTCACCTCATCAAAGGGACTTTTCCTCCAATTTATATATTAAGTAGCACTGTTATCCTTTTATAATTTTCTTAGCACTTCAGTTCAGTTGCTCAGTCGTGTCCGACTTTTTGTGACCCCATGAACCACAGCATGCCAGGCCTCCCTGTCCATCACCAACTGCTGGAGTCTACCCAAACCCATGTCCATTGAGTTGATGATGCCATCCAACCATCTCATCCTGTCATCCCCTTCTCCTGCCCTCAATCTTTTCCAGCATCAGGGTCCTTTCAAGTGAGTCAGCTCTTCACATCAGGTGGCCAAAGTACTGGAGTTTCAGCTTCAACATCAGTCCTTCCAATGAACACCCAGGACTGACCTCTTTTAGGATAGACTGGTTGGATCTCCTTGAAGTCCCAGGGACTCTCAAGAGTCTTCTCCAACACCACAGTTCAAAAGCATCAATTCTTCAATTCTTCAGTGCTCAGCTTTCCCTATAGTCCAACTCTCACATCCATACATGACTACTGGAAAAACCATAGCCTTGACTAGATGGACCTTTGTTGACAAAGTAATGTCCATATGCTGCCTAGGTTGGTCATAACTTTCCTTCCAAAGAGTAAGCATCTTTTAATTTCATGGCTGCAATCACCATCTGCAGTGATTTTGGAGCCCAAAACAATAAAGTCAGTCACTGTTTCCCCATCTATTTGCCATGAAATGATGGGACTGGATGCCATCTTAGTTTTCTCAATGTTGAGCTTTAAGCCAACTTTTGCACTCTCCTCTTTCATCAAGAGGCTCTTTAGTTCTTCACTTTCAGCCGTAAGGGTGGTGTCATCTGCATATCTGAGGTTATTGATATTTCTCCCGGCAATCTTGATTCCAGCTTGTGCTTCCCCCAGCCCAGCATTTATGATGTACTCTGCATGTAAGTTAAATAAGCAGGGTGACAATATACAGCCTTGACATACTCCTTTTCCTATTTGGAACCAGTCTGTTGTTCTATGTCCAGTTCTAACTGTTGCTTCCTGACCTGCATACAGGTTTCTCAAGAGGCAGGTCAGGTAGTCTGGTATTCCCATCTCCTTCAGAATTTTTCACAGTTTATTGTGATCCACACAGTCAAAGGCTTTGGCATAGTCAATAAAGTAGAAATAGATGTTTTTCTGAAACTCTCTTGCTTTTTCGATGATCCAGCACTGCTATCCTTTTAATGTTGCTCTAGCATTTCTTAGCACGTGTCAGTGACTTGTCTCAGCTAAGCTAGGGATGAATTCTGTTGTCAGCAGTGTTTTGCGTTGAACAGCGCCTAGCACAAAGTTCGTTCTCAAATATTTACCGGCAGGGCCCAGTTCACCTGCAGTGCCTC
>NW_011494727.1:3064946-3075521 GCF_000754665.1 Bison bison bison
GCCTTCTCCAACCACCACTGCTGTCTTCAGGCTGTTCCTGTCTTACCCATCCTCAAACGTAGTCCTTCTGAAGCCAACAGCACTGGCTCCTTGCTACGCTGGCACCCCCAACAGCCTCAGGAGTACTGCTCCTTCTCTCCATCTCTGCTGAAGTGGGTTCCAGGCCCTCACCTGACTTAAGGAAGGGCTGGGCTGCCCAGGTTGGATGAGGTTAGGGGCACCAGGCTGTGTGCCTCATCCCTCAATTCCTGGACAGTCCAGTCAGTCCCTCTAAACCGAGAATGGAAGGCTGAAGGAGAAGCAGCTCGTGCCCTGAAATGAAAGCAGCATGTGGACCAGAATGAGACAAACGGGGAAAAGAGATGACTCTGAACAGGACAGGACACCAAAAGGGCGTGTCAGAGCCCCTGCCCCGAGAGAGCTGCAGGAGTTTACCAGCAAACTTCAAATTAGGCTGCAGCCAGCTGCGCCTTGGCTGACCAGACTCCCCACCCACGACAACAGTGAGTTCTTGCATCTCTTCACGGAAGGGATGCTTCAGCACACAGAGCTCCCTCCACTAATGATTAAAATGGAATCTTCCAGAAATTGCTCCAGCAGCCAGGCCCAGGCACAACCTACCTGAAAAAATCATCAGTAGACCAGGATTAAATAAATCCTGGAAGCCTGTGAGGTAAGAGTCCAAGTGATAGTCCCGAATAGCAAAAATTTACTCCCGTTCAGTAAAGAACTGGGTCAGCACAGATGACTCCAATAGACAGGAAGCCTCCCAAGAAGAAGAAAGCTCTGAGGCGTAGAGGAGGAGCTGAGAACAAGTGGCCTGTGCCGACTCCCAAGGAGCTAGCCTCTGGTCCCTCCAAGGCCGGTCTAGGATGATGAGAAGAGGAGCCCCCTGCCTGCTAAGTCACTCAGCTCTTAGTCTTCACAACCCCATGGACTATAGCCTGACAGGCTCCCCCGTTCCTGGGATTTTCCAGGCAAGAATGCTGGAGTGGGTCACCATGCCTTCTTCCAGGGGATCTTCCCGATCCAGGGATCAAACCCACGTTCTCTTCTGCCTCCTGCATTAGAACCTCAGGCGGGTTCTTTACCACTACTGCCACCTGGAAAGCCCAAGAGGAGCCCGAGAAAGTTTATTTGTGTGGCCTTTTTACATACCTGGACCAGAGGTACCCACTTACCAGAAAGGTACCTTCAAGGTGCACGAAGTGAACCAGAATGACTTAAAGGGGCAGGTCCCCACATGGCCCCTCCATTAACCTGGGCAGGAATCCTGTCCATTACAGAAGATGCAAGGAAATGTGCGTCTTTACTCTGAAATCCTAAGTGTCTCACTGTTCCCATTCCCCCACCTCAGACACAGAGACAGAACCGGAACTCTGCTGCAACGTGTTTATTATGTGCCAAAAAAACTACACCACAGCTTACTCCACACACCTGTAGGAGAGTGCAGTCTTGCCTGCATATACTACAATGAGGTAGAGACTTCACACACAGCTTCACGAAACCCACAGAGTAGCTGGGATATGCAACAATGCAACGTCAGCTCAGCAGGAGGGAGGAGGGGCATTATGACACTGGTTCTTTGGCACACAGCTTCCCAAAGAGGGGCAAGTCGTTTTGTTTTTTTTTTTTAAAAAAAAAGGAAGGAAAGAAGAAAGAAAAAGTCAAGTTTTCAAATTCCAGTAGCATTTCAGTCGACCGCAACTGTTGCTTCATACGCTTCTCAAACGAAGGAAATCAGGGTAGGGTACTTGTCCCCTCTGAGAGAAAGGGCTCCTGTGAGCCTTCATCTGCCCCCACCAGAAAGCAGCCCTTTTTTTTAGCTCAGTTACAAAAGAAAAAAGTCCTGTGACTTTGTGATTAAAAACTTCTATCAACCCTCCCCCCCCACATAAGTGCAACTTAAGAAGGTGCAATAAACCATTTTAAAACTATATACAGCAGCCGCTCAAACATCATTCATCCAGTCCAGTTTCAAATCCAAAAAAAATTTTTTTCTTGGTTGCAAATGCCTTGATTTGCAACTGTGAGAAACAGTGACCAGCAGTCCCCCAGACACAAATTTGCTATAATGTTAAAAGCTGCCAGGAAAGAAAAAAAATCTCTTGTTCCAAACGACTTAAAAACTGTTTTAAGGAGTGTAAAAAGGAACCGGTAAAAACCCTCGAGCGTAAAATATGAAATATGATTTTGGTTTAAATGAAGAGCAAAGTCTCCTTGTTGTTTACAGTAAAAAACACCAGCTGAACACTCAGTTTATGCCGTTCAGGTGGGGGTTAAATAAATGGAAAGGCACTGTATGGCAACTGCAAGAATGAAACCAATGAGACCTGCACATCATCACCATCAGTATTGCAAGGAATGTAAAAAAGCGCTTTTAATAAATAAACCTAGATGTAGGCGTCGTGTCAATACCTTCTGGACACGTAGTTCTTTTTTTTTTTTTTTTTTGCTTTTCATCGGCAAAATGAGGAACTAAAATCTGGGAAAACTACAGAGTCGCTTGGAGGGCGAGCCAGAGGGTCCTTGCCCTGGCACACCCTCTGAAAACAAAACCCGACAAAACTCATTGTGCATTAATTAGTGCAGAAACAAAGACAGATTCAGCAAGTGCAAAGGTGACTACGATTTCCCTTGTCCTCGGGAAGCCAGCTCCCTGGTCGCCGGTGGCAGGTGGGCCGCAGCAGAGGCGGCCGGCCCTGGGTGCACAGGCCCCTCTAGCTGGAGTCGCGGTTCTTCTGGTTCCGCATCAGGGGGCTGTGGTGACGCAGGCCCTCCATGCTGTGCCGCCAGTGCCAGCAGCTCCGGCAGAAGTACTTGAAGCACACCTGCGAGGGGAGAGAGGAGAGGAGCCAGGCCTGCGTCAGACCAGCCAGGGGGGCGGCTGCGTGCGCTGTCTGCTCCGACCAGGAGGGCGTGGGCATTCCTGATGGCCTCTGCGGGGTCACAAGAGCTGGCCCCAGTGACTCCTCTTGTCCCCAACACGGGTACCTGGAATTAACTGCGCACGCTGGGCTCCTGGTGTATAGCGGCCATGCCAGCTCCCCTCCTCGGTTCTGAGCACCCAGCTGCTCTTCCAGTCCCTGCCCATCCTACCTCCTGTGGAGCACTTGTGTCACATGGCCACATACATCACGGGAGAGCGTTCAAAGACAGTGACTCCAGGCCCTAAGGCCAGGCAGCATGGCTTCGGCGTCACACTCAGTGAGGAGAGGTGACTGTGCATGTAGATCAACACCTCAGCCCCAGCCCCTCACTCCTGCTGGCTGTGTAACCTCAGGCAGGCCACTAACTTCCAGATATCTGAAAATGGGGACCATCTGTGAAACACACTGACACACACAAGCCTGTGAGAAGAGGCTGATCAGACCCACACGTGATCTCAAGCTCTCCCCAGCAACCCACACTTACTTCACATCCTCCTCTTGCAGCCTCAGTTTAACTACCATCTACTCAGACTCCAAACCTGAGCGACAGCACCACTGCAAAACTAACTCCAAGTGCACACACAGTGCTGCGTCTGCCCAGGTCCCTGACTTCTCCTGTCACCAGCAGCACAGGCACCACTTGGAGACTGGTCACAAACGTGAGACTCAGGCCATGCTCCAAACCTGCTGAATCAGACTGTGCACTGACACAGATCCTCAAGTGATGAGCACAGACACACCACAGAGGACGAGATGCTCCGTCCAACACATCCAGATCTGTGCTCCACCCAGAAGCATGCGACAAAGCTGCCGTGCTGCTTTCTGCCTGCTTCTGACAACTGGGTACAAACCAGGTAGCAGCACCGAAACAGCCCAGAGATTCAGAAGTCAACAGAGACGGATTCCTTGCCTAAGAAGAATCAACCTAAAGGGCTTAGAGCTACAACAGCAGGACCTGCCTGGCTCACAGGTAGTGCTGACCACACCTGCCCGGGTCTCTGTCATCCTCAAAACCACCCATGAGCAGCAGTGCCCCACTGCACAGCACCCCCAGGACAGGGAGGCCACAGCACCAAGACTCAGCTCCACGGGCTTTCCCGCAGTTCAG
This sequence comes from Bison bison bison, assembly GCF_000754665.1. NCBI lineage: Eukaryota > Metazoa > Chordata > Mammalia > Artiodactyla > Bovidae > Bison > Bison bison. The sequence continues at coordinate 3,068,985 of NW_011494727.1, forward strand.
GGTCAAGCATCACTGCTGCTTCTGCTGTGCTCTAGGAAAACCAGGAGGAGCCTGAGACCTCCGAGTTCCACGTGATGAACGTGAGGTGACAACGTTTAACTGAGAGCAAGGGTTCTGTAAACTTCTCAAGTGCCCAGGGGACTCACCTGATCCCGACAGAAGAATGGGCCAGGCTGGGAGCTGCAGATATGACACACAGAGTCTTCCAGGTAAGGGTCGATCTGAACCTGCAGACAAAGGCAGAGCAGGATCACTAAGGGGCTGCTTCTCACGGGGAGCCCAGAGGGGCCATAAGAGAAGGGTGGGTATGGGTCATCTATATGAACACAAGGTGGTTCCTATTTTAAGGGGCCCAGAAAGAACTAGGGCAGAGGACCCAGAGATCCTCGAGAGAGACAAGATCACTGCAGCAGCTTCCAGGCTGGCTGTGCACAGCATGGCAACCCCACACGTTACTGCCTGGCCTTCTTGGCAAACCTGACCCGCAACGCACTCACTCAGCAAAAAGCAAGCACTCGGAGGATGCAGGTTAGGATGGAAGTCAGCTTAGCTCGCAGTGCTGGTCAAGGACCACAGTGAGGGAAGGTGACCCCATGCTGAGGCTCCCATCCCCTCTCATCAACCAAGACCAGGCCCACCTTCAACCCTGACCCTCGGGTGCATCAGTGGAAGCCTGGCTCATAGCCAGCATGGCACAGCTCTCGTCTTGGGCCGGCCCTGAGTGGTGGCTGCCCAGACCTCTCAGATGGCCCAGAGGAGGGTACAGACCAGCCCACTCACCTTCTTGGTGAACTTGGTGGTCTTGATCTCCACAAAAGCAGCACTGACTGCTTTCAGGTAACTGCGCTGGTTGTTGAAAGTCACACGACCAGAGCCTACGGAAGACGGGAAACTCACCCTCGAGCCCGTCTCCCAAAGGCCACGTGTCAACACTCAGGAAAGCCTGCTCCTAGATCAGCACGGCGCTGCCCAACAGAAACATAAACGCGGGCTACTCGTGTGACTTTACCGATTCCCAGTAGCCACCTCTAAGGAATGTAGTGGAATGAATGAAAAGAATGCAGGAGAATTAATTTCAGTAATATTTTTTCTTTAACCCAACATATCATCATTTCAACAGGTGGCACTAGCATGTTTCAAGCCCTTGGAGTCACGTTCAGCTGGTGGCACCTGTCAGACTGCAACTGCAGACCACGGTGGCACAGCCCCTCAGGAGTGGCCCCTCGGGGGAGGAAAGAGACTCCTTTGTGTGGGCAAACCCACAGGCGTGGTTATTCCAGGTCAGAGCGGAAAGCCAGACACAGGCAGAGCACAGCTGAAGGCAGGCCAGGCAGGGGAGTCAGAAGCAGCACCCCCTGCCCAGCACCACCTCTACCCTATGGGCTCTGAGGTCCCCACCCTCAGTGTGCAGTTCCGCTGCGATGAGCACACAACACTCCTTCCTGCCCAGACACGCTGTGGGTGGGCAGACGGTGCATGAGGGCAGGGGGAGCATGTTGATCAGGAAGGCCAGGTTCTGTTCCACCTCCAAGCCCCAGCACTGAGACGATTCTGTCACAACTGGGAACCTGACCTTTCTCAGTGGTCAGGCCCCCAGACTCCCCTCCGCTAGGACAGCATGAGCTGTGACCACACTCTACTGCCTGGGTCACCCTGAGTCCTGCCTCAGCCTGGCTTGGTCTCTGACCCTGGACAAGACCACTTTTCAAGGCCTCTTAATAGAGGAAACCAGGCAAGTTCAGGAAAGCCCCAGCCTTTTAATAAAGTATTACCTGTTGTCTGTCTTAGAATGGTTTGGCTGTGAATGCTGACCTTCAAACCAGTGTTCCTGTTTTGTTTTCACCTCCTATCACCTCCTATAGGGCTCCTATCAACTTTCTTCCCCTTCAAGGGAGGTGGGGGGAGAGGAGTGGGTATAGAGAGGTCAGTACTGGTGGCATACCTAGAAAAAGATGCTAGATTGCTGGTATATGCTGATGAGCAGGCCTGGGTCAGGCCTCGCCTCCACTCCCATAGGAGAGTGTCACAATCTTGGTCTACACCCTGGGGGCCGCCCAGCTGTCCCACACAGAAGTGGGACACTCACCAATGGGATACTTGTGCTTATCTGTGTCAATCCCAGCATACACTACACCACCAAATAGGTCGTTGAGAATGGCGGCCAGGGCCTCGGCGTTGAGCATCCCGTGCAGCGCACCCACGAACACCGTCCTGCTGGGGTCGAGCCTCTGGGAGGGACTCTGCACAAAGTTGCTGTCGGCCAGGACCCAGGGGATCACCTGCACCTGAAAGCACCCACAGGTGTGTCAGTCCCGGCGGGGAGCCACGGTGGGGCTCCCGCAGCAGGAGGCGTGCGCCGCAGACGAGGCTCAGCCCCACACCGTCCCAGGCACCCTCAACCCCAGCACAGCGAGACCTGAATCTCACTGAGGCCGTGAGTCCAAAGTGGTGCAAAGACAACAAATGGTCGAACAGTAGCCACTCATTCTGAAGAGAAAGAACTGTCCCGAACCATCACACCCAGGATCCTGGTTCTCTGTCACAACCTTCAACAGTGGGGTTCCAACAAAGGACCGTGGTCACTGATGAACACACAGCATGGTCCAGAGTCCCTGGACAGGAAGGGCTCGCAGAGGAACGACAGGACAGGAGCTTGAAGGACAGAGGGTGGGGACCCTTAAGGTATCTGTGAGGAATGCTTACTGGTCCAACATGTGTATCAGAGGGCTTGGACAGGAGCAGTGGGATAGCCGGAGAGACGCAGGGTCACAGTCATATACAGGAGGTCACTGTGGTTCAGCAGAGCAGAAAGACACCAGGGCAGGAGCAGACTGTGCCCTCTGCCTCCAAACCCCTTGAGCCTAGAACAGAATCTGGCTGGCAAAGCAGGCAGGAGGCTCCAGAGGGTTGACAGATGATCAGTAAGTGTTCTTGGAAGATTAATCTGTGAAGTTTTTTTTTTTTAAAAAAAAAAAAAAGGTCTCAAAGTAGAAGAGATTTGAGGCAGAAAACCAGCAAGGAGGCAAAACAGTAGTACAGAGGACAGGTGATGAAGACCGGGAGAAGGCTGGGGAAGCTGGGCACAGAACAGGCCACGACCAAGAATATCCTTCTAGAGGAAAATCTGCAGAATGCAGACCACCTGGGCATTGTGGGGAAAGAGAAGAATCAGGACTGATGGGTTGCAGACCGAGGTAACCATGGGGAGCCGATTTCACTGAAGATGCAAAAGCCCATCTTGTTTTTTCCATTCCCATGGGAAAGTATAGCATCCCGGGTGCCACCAAGCTTTCCAAAGTGAAAAGTGAAAGTGAAGTCGCTCAGTCGTGTCCGACTCTTTGCGACCCCACGGACTGTAGCTCACCAGGCTCCTCCACCCATGGGATTTTCCAGGCAAGAATACTGGAGTGGGTTGCTATTTCCTTCTCCAGGAGATCTTCCCAATCCAGAGATTGAACCCAGGTCTCCTGCATTGCAGGCAGATACTTTACTGACTGAGTCACCAGGGAAGTCTCTTCCTTAAACGTCAGAGTACATGATCACAGGACATCCTGAAGAAAGGCCCCGCAGGATGGTGGGGCTCAAGTAGGACCTGAACCTACAGAGAGGTGAGTCTCGGTCGAAGGTAAGAGGAGGGCCACAAAAGTGAGTAGTTTGTCTGACTGGGAAAGAAAAGGGGGCATCAAATACCTACTACTATGGAGAGGAGATACAGGAAGGAAGACGGTCAGAGAGGGATGAGAACCAGGGCAGCCTACAGTCCATGCACCCAAGAGAGACACTACAGCACTGCCAGGTGATGAGATGGGACCAGGACGCAGGAAGGCGTCTGCAGGGGCACTGGAGAGGGGGAGGGTCTGTGGTAGCCTCTCACTGCCAAGGCAGTGATAGCTGTGTGAGCTCCATGCAGCAAGGACGGACAGAAAGTAGGGAAGCTGTGGGTCACTGTGGGCAGCCAGAGGACAAAATGCGTACCAACACCAAGAAACATCTGTAAAACCAAGAGTCAGCTCTGTAAGGTAGATCTCTTATTTTAAGCCAATGTGACCATCTCAATGAAGCAGGCATCTTCCCCCTTACCCTACAGATTTCAACAGACTTCACTCTCTAGAGCAGCTTTAGGTTCACAACAAAACTGAGCTGAAAGTGTGGAGTTCCTGTATACCCACTGCCTCCACAGCCTCTCTGACTCTCAGTGCTCCGCACCGGAGTGGTACATTTGTTCCAATCATGGAGCCTACACTGACATCACTGTCCGAACTCCATGGTTTACATCAGGTTCACACTTGGTGTCTGTTTTTCCACTGTAACTCTGTGGGGTTTTTGGCAACCGTATAATGGCATGTTGGACACGACTGGGCGACTGAACAACAACAATCTACCACTTTAATGTCATAAGACAGCAACTTTACCATCCTCACCGTCCTCAAAATCTTCTATGCTTTGCTTGTTTATCCTCCAACCCTGTAAGCCCTGGCAACTGCAGACCTTTTTACTAATATAGGCATTTCAATCTTCCATTTTATAAAGGAGGAAATGAAGTTTGAGAGATATTGACTATCTAGTCCAATATCACAAAACACACTCTAGAATCAAATTTTTAAAAGTTTTAACACCGATTCCTGAGTTCAGAACTTTGACAAGTGGTTCTCCAACACCACCCATTAGCACCACCTGGGGAATTTGGTTAAGGTGCAGATTCTCAAGCTCCAACCAAACTGACAGAGATCCTGAGGCAGGGTTCAAGAACACGCAGTGAGGCCCCAGGTAGGATGACTCCTTGCTTGAGACTCAAGATGCTAATCGCACACAAGGTTGACACAGCAGAGATGCAAAGGCAGAGAGAATCAGACGGAGAGAACCTCGTACTAAAAAAGCCCTGAATGGTAGTGCAGAAGTCACCATGGGCGGCGGGGGCGGCTACAGAGGGATTTACCCCAGGTTGGGAGGTCAGCAGGCACAGCTGGAGGGCAGGACTAGGAGGAACCAACTGTAGATGTTAAGACCAAGCAGAGTCCATCTCATTTCTAAGAGAAGAGGTTTGGGAAGGCAGTGTTGGCTAGAGTAGGAAGGAGACTGAGAGCTGGGACACAGTCTGATTTCCATGAGCAGGAGCACACACAAACCGCTCATGCCCAGAGGTGGCAGTGGCGGCTTTAATACATCAGAATGTTTGCTACACTCACCGCAGGGCAAGAAGAGCAGCCCTTTCACCTCAGTAGGAATTAGCGTCTGCACCTGCGTACCCACCTCCCCATGAAGCCCTCCTTCTCACAGCCAGGCCCCTGATCCAGCAAGGGCTCTGCGCCAGCTCACCTCCTTGCAGCGCATCCTCCGGCTGGACATCTTGAAGTAGTACTCGCTCAGGCCGTCGGGGCTCAGTGGGTCATGAGAGCAAGCCTGAAGCAAGGCCCGGACAGACTTCTCCAGTTCGAAGACCAGATACACATACCCTATTACCAAGGAAGGAGAAAGTGCATTAACATCCCTCGGGGGGGGCTAGTCCTCAGCAGGGGATTTATGGCAGGGTGTTGTTGCTGGTTTTTTTTCCCCCCAAGAAAGATGGCATATGGGTAAGACACATTTGTGTCCTACTTCCAACGGGGGGAAGGGTGGGTGTGGCAGGACAGAGGGTCCCGTCATCACCACACAGCTCCTCACAGCACAGCACAAAGTATGCTCACATTGGCAAGCCTGGCTTTCCTGGGCGAAGGAGCGACATGGGGTCTGTGACGTGGGGGCGAAGGTACTTCTTTAAAAGCCTAGTTTGATCACTGGTTCATCAGTGAAGATGGGGCAGCGTGAAAATAGCACCTGCTCCTTTCTACAGGGAGGGAATCTCATTTCAGACCAGTGAGGACTCAGACACTTGGTCCTCATTCCTGCTAACTCCAGAGGGATCTCAGAATCAGGTCAGGCGACAACGTCACTGGGCAGGAAAGACAAACACCTCGCTTTGAGAGGACAGGAACTACTGGGGTTCAGGTTGGAGGGAGGTGTGCATGGGCTTTTCCAGGCAGCCCCCACTGCAGTGTGAGTCTGGATGGACAGGTGGAACGTTAGCTCAGAAGGAACACAGGGGCGTGCTGGGTGAGGAGAAGTGCCAAGAGCTCTGTGCTCTGGAACGCCCGAACCACATTACCAGCATGCATGTGCCATCCCAGCGTCCCTCAGTGCAATCAGGTACTGGGGAGGGAGAAAAAGCTCCTACCATGTCTGCATTACCTTTCGGCATATTACCTTTGGGAGGACACCGGGGGTGCTTGCCATCCTTACCAGGCCACTCCACACTCAAAGAGCCGAAAACACGGAAGGTGTTAACCAATCCAGCTGCAAAGGGATGGAAACAATGGCAGACACTTGGGCACCTTTCTCCCCAGGACGGCACAAGCACAGGGCCATCACTGTCGCTCGCCCTCCTGGACAGGCAGCTCTGAACTGGCCCTAGGTCTCCGGTGACACGTGTGGGCACCAGACGCAGCAGCACTGCAGGCTCTGTGAAGGCTCCTTTCCCCTCACAGCTGTTCCTGTCATACC
>NW_011494727.1:3075621-3102416 GCF_000754665.1 Bison bison bison
GTGGAGCCTCCCTCCCCCTCACAGAGGTTCCTGTCATACCCTGAGCCCGGGCAGAGGCTCAGGGCCTGGCCTGGCCTCAAGGCCAAGTCTCATCCTCTGGAAACACAGGGCCACCTTCAACACCTGAAGCAGAAGGACTCAGAGCTCACCTTCCGTAATGTCCCAGGGGACACCTCCTAGGAACACCTTGCAAGAGTAGATGGGGTTCTTGTAGTTCCGGGGAGGGAGCTGACCACTCCATGTGCAGGTGGCTTCATTCACAGCTTTGGCAGAAGACAAAGAGAAACTGGAGTCAGAGAAGCCACAAAGGCACTGCCCTTCTCTGTGGTGAACCTGCTCGGGAAGGAGACAGGCCACAGTTCCCTAGCCTGGCTGCTGGGAGAACATTCTTGACTACTCTGAAAGGCAGGAAACCGGACACCTCTCCAAACCTGTCAGCCCAGTATGGTAACCCTGATTCACCAGTTCTGTTTCTCTACTAAAACTGGGAGGAATGGCAAACCACATGTGCAGGGTGAAAACGATCACAACCTGAGCAATTTTCAAACATAAAACTGATACACTAACCAGAAGACAGTTTTATCTAGTCACTGCTTACAATACCAATTAATTTGAATTTAGAATTATAGGCATACCTCGGAGGCATTGCAGGGTTTTGTGCCAAATCACCACAATAAAATGAACATTGCAATAAAGCTGATCATACAAACTTTCTGGTTTCCCAGTGAATATAAAAGTTGTATTTATACTATATTATCATCTATTAAGTGTATGACCACATCATGTCTCAAAAAAACATTTTATTGGCTAAAAAATGCTAACCACCATCTGACAACACACGTCACTATAAACCTTCAATTTGTTAGGGAAAAAAAAAGCAATCTCAATAGATTGGAAGTTTGGGATTGACATGTACACACTGCTCTATTTAAAATAGATAACCAGTAAGGACCTACTGTATAGCACAGGGAACTCTGCTCAATATTCTGTAATAACCTAAATGGGAAAAGAACCTGAAAAAGAACGGACACATACACCTCTCTAACTGAATCACATCGCATACACTTGAAACTAACGCAGCAGTGTTAACCAACTGTACTCCAAAAAAAATTTTTTTTTAATTCAGTATTTGTAAAGTGTAATAAAGTGAAGTTCAATAAAACGGTATGCCTGTACTTGAAAGCAAACTGGACAATTTTTCATACAACATCCTAAATGCTTCCTGGTCCAAATGGACCTTCTCTGCAAATGTTCAAATAAGGAACATCATTCCGTTCTCCTGTCTGCTCCATGAAGTCATCACTCACAGAAGTCAGGACACTGACAGTAAGAACCCCACCAGCAAGACAAGAATGTGGTCACAACTGCTCCAAATCAGAACTATTCCGCACCATCTCTAGACATATCTTTGCGGTACTGAAGGAGATACTGGGCCTTCTTGATCCCAGTACTGTAAGATAAGAGATTTTCTCCCAATCCCGCAGCTTCCTGTTTATACCAAACAGAACCCTGTCCAAACCTCTTATAAAGTTTCTCTGACACAGTTAAGAAACCCTTGTTGCTGTATAGAGTTGAAACTATCTTCTGTTTGGCCTGCTCTAAACTTTCTAGAGTCCCTGCTTTTCTTGGTGACTGACCAGTTCAGCATCCTATTGGAACAGTCTTCAATCCTGTTCCCACTCAGTCTATGCCCTTGCAGATCGGAGACTGACCTCAGCGTGGACCAACTAGTCCTTGCCTGTTTTACTCTCCTCCTCCACAACTGGACTGCACAGCCAGTGAAATGAACCATCATTTTCATTCAGGACAATGACATGGAAGGCCACTCTCTGAAAGGCGCAGGTCCAATGTGTTGCTACAGCAGGAAATTTAGGCACCATCAGCAATATTTGGTGAACAAAAACAGAAGTCGATATAATGGCCTCACCCAAAAGCATGGTAAAGTTACTTCATAGGGGAGCAACGGCAACAGACATCCGTTACCTTGGAGGTGGACAAATGGACAACCCACACATCCCTTGGCTACCAGTCAGAAAGTCTTGGGGAAGGAGGCTCCAGTGTGGGTTGTGCCTGACACGTCTCTGAATGAGGAGGGGTGGGAGGGAGGCAGACAAAATTCTAGGCATCACTGCCAGGGTTTCTCTTGAAGCATCCACCCAGGAAAAGACTCACAATCAACAGCAGTGCATGATCTCCATGGAAGAGAACAAGTCAGAGATGGATCCAAACGCTAAGGGGCATGACCCTGGGGTTCTAGGTCATCACGTTCCCTCTCTGCTCCGATTCAAAGGCGTTCCCGAGTTTGTCCCCATTAGCACTTACTCCTCAGAACAGACCATTCTGTGCAGATGCAGAGACTCCACCATGCAATCAAGTCCTCTTCCGGACAGGTCACTTGTCTGCCCTGAGAACGAGGGCTCGGGCCCCACTGCAGGTGCATGCCCACACTTACCTGCAGCTTGCCTGTGTAGCCTGGCCTCTCTCTCTATGCTGAAAGGGTCTTTGGGAGCTTCGAGGAGGTCCCAGGACGGCCACACAGAAGCTCCTGGCCATCTCTTTGATGCACTGGTTGGGGAGGGAGTGACTGCAGCCAGAGCAGCTTGCTCTTGGTCCATCCGGGACCCAACCCCCATCTTTAAAGGGTCTCTGGGGCCACCCCCCGTCAGAGACAGGAAGGGCAGGGGAGGGGAAATTCGGAGGCTTGACTAGGGAAGGAAAAAGGAAGACAGAGGTTTTTAAATGACAGGTGTTATCAAAGTAATAATTACACTATAGAAATTATGAAAAATACCATTTAGTATTTGATACATTTTCTTTTAGACTTTCTTTCTATACATTTTTAAGAACAGCTGCTCTTACATCATAATTTAAATAAATTTTTTTCTCCCCAATTCAGTTTTTTCCTTCCTACTGCCAATCTTCATAACCATTTTTAGTTAATTTATGATATTCTTTTTAGGGAACAAGTTACACTTCACTGACCTATTCCACGTACTGCTAAACATTTAGATACTTTCCAAGTTTTCAGGATTATAAATAAAAACTTTAAGGTGTAGTTTCTTCTTATTTTGTGTCTTCTCTGGTCACATTCCTAGACGTAAGATGTCAAAATGCTTTCTATGAGGGTTCTGTGTTCTGTCAAAAGCGTGTGAGGACACAAGTTTCACTACACGCTTTTGTCAAGGCTTTAAAATTCTACTAATTTAAGTGGGTAAAAATATACCACATTATCAAGATAGAAACTGAATGATTACTCAATAAAGTATCTCCTTAAGTTGAAATACTGCCTCTATTTCCTCTTCTGTGAGTTGTCTGTCCATATCCCTTCATCAATCAACTTTTGGGGCAGGGATCTGAGAAAATTCTTTAAACAAAAATCTCAAAGTATCAATATTAAAGCTGGTTACCAGGCAGATTCCTAAGACTGAGCCCCATCTAAAGCAACGAACAGAATTAGGAGCATCTCATCTAATTCCACTTTGTGAAGTGAAGTCAAAGTCACTCAGTCATGTCCGACTCTTTGTGACCCCATGGACTATACAGTCCATGGAATTCTCCAGACCTGAATACTGGAGTGCGTAGCCTTTCCCTTCTCTAGGGGATCTTCCCAACCCAGGGATCGAACCCAGGTCTCCCACATTGTGGGTGGATTCTTTACCAGCTGAGATACAAGGGAAGCCCAATCTTTATAGGGGAATAAACTGCAGCCAGAGAATCAAAGGGACCTGCTCATGGTCACCATTTAGGGTCACCCCTAGGGAACAAGTTACACTTCAGAATCCCGCCAGGACTCCCCTATTTACTCTCGAAACTGTTTCCTAACAGCTCTTGGAGTGACTGGTGAAGAGGCTTCAGCTCAGGTTCCAAGTGCGCTGCTCACTGGGAGCAGTGGGGACACAGGGCACCCTTTGTTCTGCCGACGTTCAGAAGTCCTAGAGCCTCCCATCGCCCCACCTCGCAGCCTGCAACCCACCTGCTCAAGCTCACCTGCCCTCCCCATCGACCCCCCAGTAAGCTACATACGATCAAATCTGAGAGATGATCTGATCCCGAGCTGAAGCCACTGGTGTCCGAGTCAGAAGGGCTGCTAGAGCGAGAGTCCAGGATGGGCCGGGTGTCCAGGCGTGGTCCTCTGATGGAAGGTGCTGGAAATTTGTCCACCAAGTCAGATCCAAGTGGGTCCAGAGGCAGGAAGCTCAAGGGGGGCTTTCCCAAAACATTGCCCAGTGGGTTATGGAGCATGCTCAGTACTAGGAAGAGGAGGGAAAAAGAATCTCATGACCTCTTAGTTTTCTTCCCAGACAAGCGCTTTCCCTTTACACCCAGAGCAAGACACACCAAGGCAGGACCACCAAAAGCCTGAGAGAACCACAGTGACAAGTGTAACGAGCAGATGTACACCCAGGGTATCTAATGAGAGGCAGGAATAGGATGGCTTTCTGAAGACCCAGGTCCCTGGGACAGTAGCATTTGGGACATTCTGTGCCACTGGGGGGCCCTTGTGACAGCCGCTACCAATGTCTGAATACACATGCCCATGTCATCACAGGAGACACCGTCAGCACAGTTAGGAAGCCCAAACCATACTCCTTCCTTGCTGCCTGCCAACACGTCTATCAGAAGAATGCACCGCGTGCCCTTTCTAACACTACGTAGCTAAGACACAGAATTCCATGCCATGCCCCAGAAGTCCGGCAGAGCATAAGCATCCATCTCATCCGAGAGGCTACTGTGTGCAGAATTCCAGCCCATGCAGATTCTCCTAGACAGCCCTGGACTTCAAACATTTAGGACGGAAGCAGTGACGTTGTGGTCGAGCTGCTCTGGCTGACAGCAATCCTGGCTGAGCCTGATACCACCTTCATACACCTGCCTGCTCTGGGAAGCTCCGAGTCTCCGTTTTCTCATGGCATCTTGGGTGGAATACCAACTGCTTCATAACATGGTCAGGAGGGGTCGGTAATTAAAATAGCAGATGGAAAGCGCTCAGCACAGCAGAGCCCAGTGCACAATATTTAAATATTAAACATCAAAAAAAGAGTGAATCCAAGGCCAGGAGAGATAAGGGAGGTAAAGAGGACAGCAGAAGACAGCAGCACTTTCCCACACTTGGCCCTGGGGAAAAAGGAATCCAAAGCAAAGCAGAACACCCTTTTATCCACTGAGAGGGGGTAGGGGGGTGGGAGAGGTACGGTGGCACTGAGGTTAGAAAGAAGCCTCGTTACTCTGATGTTTTTATTTTCATCTGAAGAAAGGGGAAAACACTCCCCTCAAAAAGGCTATGAAGTGAAACCAAAATAACGTGTTTACGTGTGAAACTGTTCAATACACAGTGGCTGTGAGTGGCTCCACCTCACAGTTAGTCACTAGTAACTGAGAGACACAGGTCACCTGAGCTGGTTTCCTCTCGGGGTACAAGTCAGTCTGAATGTCTGGCTGGGGCTGTGGTGGGTTCTCAGGAGGCACAAATAAACCTCTCCAAGCATGAAATCAAAGTGAAAGCATGCTTCCAGGGTACACCATTCACCACGGAGCATTTGTACAGGATCAGATCAACCCGCTCCCCCCTCAGCCAACCATGTGTCCCTCTCAGATCAAGACAGGTAGTGTATCCTTAACTTGATCCACAGACAGAGAGGATCAAGAGAAGGCAGTGTATCCTTAACTCTTTTTTTTTTTTTAATTGCAGGGAACGGTCTCGGATGCATTTATTTATTTTATTGTATTTATCCTTAATTTTTAAAGAAACTGTCCTACCGTTCTCCAAAGCAGACATACCAGTTCACCTTCCCACCAGCACGGGGGAAAATCAGTCCCTCCACATGCTGGCCAACACTCAGGAGGGCTGGAAGCCAGTCTAATGTGTGTGTGTGTTGGGGAGTTTATTACTTAAAGACTTCATTTTTTAAGGAAACATTCTTTTAACTAGTTTCCTGAGCACAAGCACTTAACTGCATACTGAAACCAAATGTCTCTCACGCTTGAATTCTGACACCCATCAGAAATTATCTCTGTCAAGTTTCTCAAATATGCCTGACAAAGCCCTGTCTCAATGACACACGAAGTCCAGACCCCTGGAACCCATGCTGAGAGGGTAGCAGGGTGGGCGGTGTGAAGATTTATTCCAGGCTCCTCCTGGGAGCTGCAAGATGTGGCAAAAAACAAACAAACAAAAAGCACTGTGAAAACTGACAGTTCTCTGAGAATACAGATCACGTGTGTTGGTCTTCAAAGTGGTACCATTGCCCTGAGGGGCCTCATCTTTCTTCACATTTTACAGAAACAAGTTTATGGTGGTGAATGAAGAGGTAACAATCAAATCTTAGAGAGCTTTGAAAGCCAGGTTAGGGCGTTTAGACTTTCTCCTGAGGGAGGGTGGAGATGTGTAGCAGCTCCTGTGGAGACAAGCCAAGGGGGCTGACCAGGGACCATGGGAAGACGGGGCCGGCAGCCAGCACCTGGCTGAGGCTGAAGGTCAAGTCAGACATGGGCGGCTCGCACAGGCAGTGGCAGGAGCCTGCGGAGACACGGGGCTGTGGGGTCTTTCCAAAGAGAATGTGGAGGAGGAAACGCGTCCATCGGTGGGCTGATGGACCAGCCACAGAGGATGGAAGATACGGCCACGTGTCACAGGTGAACGACACTGGACGCAAATGGAGAAGCAGCAGCAGCCACGTGCTGTCAGCTACCAGAGGAGTGAGGGGCAGACAGGAGAGACAGGGTCAGGGGACCGAGAAAACTGAGTCCCAAGGGTGGTGCCGCCAGCCCGTGTGATCACTGGTGGCTGAGGTGGGGTGTGTGGAGGCTACACTGCTGGATGGCATCCTTAAACGGACACACAGGGACAAGCAGGCCTGGGGTTAAAACGTAACATAGACACTGAACTCCTCAGAAGGTAAAGGACTGGGGAACTGGGAAGAAGAACAGAAAGAATGACTGTGAGGGAGACGAGGCTTGGGGCAGAAGCCTCCACCCAAGAAAACATCACCCTGAAAGGAAAAACCATCCATCCACCCACCAGGGACAAACAAGATACAGGGCAGTTTGTTGATCCCAGAAAAGGGTGGCACCGCAGAGCGCTCCAAGAGTTGTCGAGGGAAAAACGGCATGAAGCAGGATGCAGAAAAATCCTTAAGGAGATGTCAGGCCCAAATGACTTGTGTCTGGGGGCACCGAGGATGACAAATGTGGACTACGGTGACCGTCTTCACCTAACGTTTTAAAAAGGTGTGTTTGAAAGCAATGTCCGTGCCAGTGTAGACCACATTTCTCATTCATGTTAATCTGTGTTCACGATTGTTATTCATGCATCTAATAATCACAAACCCATCCACCTCAACTAGCTTACAAATATTTTTGACATGCTCACAAAGATATTTGAGGCTTTATCAAATTCCTATGTCAAAGCTAGAGATTATGTCTGTAACACTCCAATTGGATAATAAGCCTGTCTAAGAAGAAAATGGCATGACCACCGATGATGGCCACTAATGAACTCCACTTTCTTAAGGGCTCAGAGTTCATGGTCAAATCATCTGCTCGACAATCTGGACCAGGTTCAAGGAAGCTCCAACCACTAACAGCAGCTTCCACTCACTGTACATCTAGGATATTCCAGATACCGAGTCAGAACCACTTTAGATAAATACTCTTACGCTGAATCCTAAGAACTGGGTATTATTACCCATCTTAACAAAAGGAAACCAAGGCTCAAAGGTCAAGTGTTTATAGTGAGTCTGTCAGGTAGTGAGTGACAGAGTGGGACCCAGTCCTTTCTGATTCTTTGCTTTATCCTCTGCAACACACCATTCACTACTTTTTTTTTTTTTTTTAATACTCTGGACTTTACATCTTCTGGTCTTGACATTTCTCTTTTGTTCAAATTCCTTTAAGACCATCAACTACAGATAAGCTATCTCTGGATTCCAGAGGTCAGTACCTTGGGATCTAAATCATCCAAGTCTTAAAATTTCTCTAGGACCTTGCTGCTGTAGGAACTCATTAAACATGTATCCTGTCCCCCACTCCAGACCTATGGAATCAGAACCTGCATTTTAACACGATCCCCAGGAGATTTGTGTACACATTAAAGTCTGAGAAGCGCTAATCTAGAAAAATCCGAGGCTTGCTACTTCAAGCTTCTAATAAGTTCCCCTTTACCACACCCCTAAACCTTTCCTAAGTAAGTCTTTGCTTGACTTAAAAAAACTTTGGGTTATTCAAATACAGCTTTTACAGCACAACAGCGACTGACACCCAGGAGGAAAAAAGAAACCAAGGTGGCTACACACGACACGACCCAGGGAGCTTGATCTCTCAGACACCCCCTTAGCCTGCAACCCACGTTACGGGGGAGATGAAAGAGGGAGAGAGGTCTAACCAGGAACAAACAAAGAATTTTAAAGAGATTGGCATGGATTGTGATAACAGTTTCAGGAAATTTGACAGCCAGGAACAAGCTGAACATTGTGAAAAACATTCAAGACGAGAACTCTGTAAGCTCACACCCTCATACGGAGCAAATACAAAGAGAGCCTGGGCCTAATGCTTCAGGCAGACAACTGCTAAGAGACAAGGAAGAGAAAAATGCTGTGTGGACACCACTGGGTCACCGGGCTAGACTGCAGTGTGAACAGTGAGAGCATGAGTTTCATCAGAGTACACTTATCAATTTTAAGTTGACTGACGTTCATAACTTTTGTTGTATGTCAATGTATTTTAGAACATCTCTAGTCCTCATGGTACAGAAAGAAATTATATAAAGAGATATATAAAGAGAGAGAATTGCAAATGATAAAGCAAATGAGGTAAATGTCAACAACAGGAGAATCTGAATAAAATACTTTTGTATAATTTTTATACTTGTGACTTTCTGTAAATTTAAAATTTCCAAACAAAATTTTTTAATGACAGAAAGGAAAACTAATCAATTCTCATTTGACTTTCTTCATCTTTTTCAAGGCAACTGATCTGACCAGAAAAGGGAAACCAAGCACCACTAACTGGGACTAGAATCCCAAGGGGGAAAAATGGCAACTGAACCTTTGGAGCCTCTGCCTATAAGAGAAATCTTCTTTTGAACTAGCTTTTTAAAGGGTCAAAAACACTTGTATAAATATTTGCAGGCACACATGGGTACAGAGTTCTGCCTTCTCTACCAAGCACACCAAAGGCCCATCTTTACCATTCATTCCAGTAGTAATTAGTCAACACCTGGCAGAAAGCAGGTGATCAATGCTTGCTGAACAGCAATGCAAGAAAGGCAGTACTGTATCCCCAGGAGCAGTGTGCTCACTGAGGCTATGCCCTTTCCTATCAAGGTTACTCAATTTAAGGACACAGTGCTGCCTTAGATACAATTCAGAATTAGAGGAAAAAACCTTACTTAGTTCATCCTGACCCTGCCCATCACCAAAACAGTGGTTGAGAGAAGAATAGTTACTTGACATATCAAATTTGTGACAATATTCCTTCCACTAGTTTCAAATACTTTCTCCAAAGAGAATTAAAGACATACAGATACAGGTTGAAGAGGGTCACTCTCCCCGGGATCCTCACAGCCTCTGAAAAAAACACTTCTACACTGAGAAACAAGAATCACGGAAGAGCCCCCACTGAACATTACACCAGCCACACAGGCAAACAGGGGAGGGGGCAGTGCCATCGGACAAACATGTAAGATCAGCGTGTACCAGAATTAACACACCCAGTCCCGTCAGCACCTCCTCACATCAGTTTCCTGCAAATACTCAACTGGAAGGGGCCAAGAAGAGAGGAGTTTCACTAGAAGATATGAGGAAAACAAGAAAACCTATTATCAAGAGGCAAGGATTTTCCAGGGGGTTTGATATTTCCTTCCACCCACAGAAGGAGACAAGTTTCTGACGCTCTATGGTGGCCTGACTGTTGTCTTTAGCCCAATCTCACAAAGGACCTGGCCAGACAGTTCTCTGAGCATCTACAGATCAAAGGAGGAGAGCAGCAGAGACACTGGGCTTCTCGGGGAGGTGGCACCTCACCTCGGCCCATGAGACCACATCTCTCCTCTACAAGGATGCTCAGTGAGCAGCGCTAGTTCCCACCAGCCAGGAATCGAGATGGAAGGAGCCAGCCTGTCTTCCTAACTTTAAGTATAAAGTGTACCCACTGGAAAGGCACACTCTCTTCAAGCCATACAACCTAAAATCTAGTGGACGTGACAGGTCCCTTATGCTATAGGCCAGTGACTGATCTCAACCTCCACTCCCCATCACAGGGCAGAGCGCTTCATCAAGGTCAAATGTTGAATGTTAACCTAGATGGATTAAGGGTCGTGTAGGGAGTGCCCTATAGGCACCTTGCAGTGACTCTGACTTCTTTGCTCTGACCAAGGCCAAGGCCCTGATCTCTTTGCTCTGTTCCTATCCTGACCTCTACAACTCAGGGAACACGAAGTCTTGAGGTTTACCAGGTGTCCCCAGCCCTGGTGGCCAAGCGGATGGTGGATCCTCATTTTGCAAATGTGACTAAGGAGAACCATGTGCTCTGCTGGAGCCCCCCGCACACGGGCAGGAGTCCGCAGCAGCTACGGACGGCTCTCAGTGAAGTCGCAGGGAGGAGAGGGCCTGGCAGGGGGGCTCCAGCTCATTAGCACTGCCTCAGAGGGTACAGGAGACCAAAGCAGCAGCAGTGTCTTTAGACTGATTGTTAACTTTCTCCACTTTCACCCTTCTGCGCCTGCTCCTGTGGGTTTTACAGCTGAGTCACGGCTAGTTTTCGGAAGCCTTCCCTGAGAGCACAAAAGCACCAGAGTCTGACTGCAGCGGCAGCCAGGCATCAGGGGTCCACACTGTCAGACACCGAGCCTGAGCTCAGCTCGGAAGAGCCCATCACAGCTGTGTGCCACCTGTCTGATGGGAGAAGTCCTGAGAGACACCCAGACCAGGAGCCATTATGTCTAGCCTGAGATGATGATGATGTTATTTAGTCGTTTAGTCCTGTCTGACTCTTTGTGACCCCATGGACTATACCCTGCCAGGCTCCTCTGTCCATGGGATTTCCCAGGCAAGAATACTAGAGTGGGTTGCCATTTCCTCCTCCAGGGGATCTTCCCGACCCAGGAATGCAACCCTTGTCTCCTGCATTGGCAGGAAGATTCTTTCTTTCACCAACCCACCTGGGAAGATTCCCTAGTCTGAGACACAAGGCCGCATACCTGGAACCTTCTTCCCTATACCAACCCTTGGTTCTAGGCTGCCTGCTCAAAATCTACTTGAATGCACAGGAGGAAGGCAGAGAGAGCAGCATGCATTGCAGACATAACAGAAAGCTAACAGAATGCTCTTTTCCTGTGACTCTAAGCCTGCAACTCCACATCACACCCCAGCTCAGGCAGTGCTCTTGTGAGTCTGAACTCCTTCCACCAATTCTGGATCCCACAGGTTCAAGGTGGTACCCAACACAGCCTTTCTCCCCAGTCTGAGTCACTGGACAAGTTTCATCCCCTGAAGAAATGGCCTGCTCGAGCCCCAGGGAAGGATAGCAGTACCTGGCCCCTGCACCCAAGCTCCTCAAGTCCCCTCCGCAGGGAGGTGTCCTGTTGTCACAGTGCTGCTCGGGGCCCCTCCACTCTGCACTGAAAGTTACTCCTCAGTAAACTACCTGACTCCACAGCAGAATTCATTGCCCGGAGTATGACAGAAACCTTCTGTAAGGGCACCATCATGCCCTAAAAGCTATGGGGGCTCAGAGATACCGATCGTTTGGAACCATCTGTCCGTCAGGATGATGATCAACACAAGTAGGAGGCAGAAGAGAGACCTTGTTTGAACTCTGCAGTTCAAACTTAGAGAATTAACTCAGCACTTATCATTCATTCAATAAATACCTGCTGAAACACCAGGACCAGGCACTGTGCTACATACTGGGAACAGAGCGGTGAAGAACTGGACAGCCAAGGTAGACGTGAGGAGAACTTGGCTGGGCCCAGAAGGCCATGTTCCACAGGGAAGAACCCAACCCTGTTTTGAATGTTGCCTCAGAAACGTTATTTGGAAGCAGAGCAGCAGCAGGAACAAATTGCTGAAGATGCCGCTCTCACCCCAGGCTCAATTGGCCTGCAGACAGCAGGGAGCCTGCAAGTTCTCCAGCAAAGGGAACATGCTATTCACTAGTGAGCAGCCGGGACAGAAACCAAGGAGGGTGAACAGGTTAACCTCAAGGACTTCTAAGGAAAGTGGGCGGGAACAGGACATGTCCTTTGGCACCCTCAGACTGAGCATCTGGTCAGCCCACTGGGCTTCTGCACAAGGCATTCGTTAGGAGCCCTTATTTCCAGGTCCCCTGAAGTAGGTTCTCAGTCACCCCACTTCCTGCTGAGTAATGCTGCGTGCAAAAGAGTCACTGGAGGAAGGCAGGGAGACAAACACATCAGGTGCACAGCTGACGGGCTGAGACACAGGGTGAAGAGGGAGTCAGAACCATCTGCCTCGTGCCCTGGCCCTGGGGACCTCTGCAAAGGAGACCTCATGGCCAAGCAGCCCTGGAGTTGTACACACAGACAACCCACTGTGAGTGTTCTTGCTCAAGAGTTTGGGCTCTGCCCACAGGAGCCAGGTGGGAGAGAAAGCCCAGGAGGCTTGGGGTCAAAGAAACCCAGGTTCAAATTCTGGTAGCTGTGTCGCTCTTGGCATTCCACAAGCTCTGTGAGCGTTTCTTCCTCATCTTTCAGATGGGGACAATAATAGTATGCACTTTACAGGACTGTGAAAGCATTCAAGCCATGTGACACACTTCACATAGGAAACAGTCGCTAAATGGTGATTAGTCACTCTCTCCCCATCCCAGGACATTAAGGATCAGGGCCTTAACAGCCCTCCTGTTCCATTACAGGACTTAAGACACTGCAAGTAGGACATGTCACTGGGGTCACTTGTAACGTTCATCTTGCCCTCATGGGCAGGAAGGCTTCCTTCCCAGCCTGAGTTGAGGCCTCAAGGGTAGGCACAGTCTGGAAGGGCGGTGCCTCAAAGAGCACCACACCCCAACCAATGCTGGCCTTGCAGGCACAATGCTCAAAAACAGATTCCACCCCAGGGTCTTCCTGCAGGTCCCCCAGGCCAATGAAACCCACAAGGCAGAAGGACTCCAGCCCCTGGAGACAGGTCTCCATGGGAGAATCCAATGAAATGTTGCCTCAATGCTAAAAAATTCCTTAGGGGAGAAAATGGAGCCCCTGGGCAGAGCAGCTGTATGCTGTATGCGGTATACAGTCCCATCTATTTCCCCTCAATAGTCAAGGGCATTTTTAAGGGAAACAATTTTATCACTGGTGTACCTTCAGTGCCTAACACAGTGCCTGGCACACAGCCAATGCTCAGTGTACGTTGAATGAATTTAGCCAAGATTTCTCCCGCAAGAGCCTTGCTACCTCCAGCCTTGCCCCCTACACACTGCTCAGAACCTGAGAGTTGTAGAAAATGGTCAGATGTGAGCCAACAGCCACATGGGGCAATATATCACCCAGCAGAGCCCAAGGAAGAAGCCTGCACCACGTGCTCCTCACAGAAACAGCAAGGTACCAGGCTGTCTGCAAGGACGACTCCTCGACTGTCCAGAGCTGCTGAAACGCCTCCTCCCTCCCTGGAGAAACCGAGCTGGCTGCTCTTCAGATGGGAAGGCAGTGTAGGCACTGGAATGTGGGCTGCATGTTCCCGCATCGCTGGCAAGGGTGCAGCTGGCTGGTGGGAGGGCTGCGTCCCACTCCAGGAGGCAGTACCCTCTGTGGGCTTTCCAAGAAGGCCCAGGACTCAGGCAAAGAAGAGAGATGGCCATCACCTCAGCTCCCAAGTCCAAGGATAACATGGGGATCAGGGATGGGTGGGTGTGTCCTCAGCCCTCGGAAAGGAAGGCATACCCACACTTACCCTGCCCAGGGCCATTTAAATCGTACCACTGGGATAACCTTCTGGGTTACCCCACGGATGCTAGGGCCACAGAGTATAGGATCTCTCTGATGCAGAAAATCACATAATATTTATAAGTAAAGTGCTTGAGATTTGGGGAAGTAAATCCATCTCCACTGTAGAGACAAAGAGCTACGAGCACAGGCCTTTCAGGTGGGTTGCTGGGGAAGCCGAGGAAATTGTGGCTGGACACAAGCTTTTTTTTTTTTTTCCAGCCTGATTTCAGAATGACTTTCAGGCCAACCTCTCCAAGCCCCAAGTTGGCCTCTCCTGCATTTCTACATGCTATAATGCATTCCAGAAGGGCCCCTGTAGCTAAGAGAAGCCAGAGCCAAGGAAGGGCCACACCCAACGTGAGACCAGGGAAGGACGGTGCCCTGGTCAGACACTGGTCAGCTCCTGTGCAGGGGGCTCTTCAGTCTTCTGCTCAGAGTCAGCAGTGAGGGTGGAGACAAGGTCAGATTCACATGCCCCCCTCACCCCCCGGCCGGCTTCAGGGTATCAATGTGAAACAAACTACCATGGCCTCAAAGCCGAGATATCCAGGCATGGGACACGAAACAGTGACACCATACTTCCCAGCCCAGAGAAAATCCTGAATCAGCTAAACACTAGTAGTTCAAGAAATTCTACCTTAACCCAGAGGTAGTTACTTAAGGTAAAGCTCTTCCTCACCTGAGAGAGAAAAAAAAAAAACAGCCTCTACCCCCCCACTTCCCCAATCAAAAGGGATTTACCAAAACAACTGGGCACTGAAATGCCAACAGACACAACAGTCCTAGGCTCTGCAAAGCATTCTAAAAAAAGACCTGCGCCAAACAGGGTGGAGGCCAGAGGAACCTTGCCGCCCGGTTCTGGAGCGGGGGTGGCTGGTGGGGACAGCGGGCTCCGTGAATCCCACTGTCAGCACCAATGGTAAATGGCTGCCCCGACCTTCGCTTTCCATCATTTCAAGTATCTGCTGCCAAGATGCTCCTTATTAAGGTGTAATGCACATAAAGCAAAATACTTAAGATTTTTATGTATAGTTACAGTTATTTCTTAAGTTCACATTTCTTCCTGAATGCTCCAGGATTTGCGTCTGGCCAACCCACCCCCTAGAACCATGAGAGGGAAATTAATGGGCAGTAGGAAGGTCTGAGCAGAAGCAGTTAGAGGGGCTGCCAAGAAGCCCCTTCAATCTGTCCCCATCGAATCCTTCCAGGATGACAAGGGACCCTAAGGGGAATGGCTCCCCCTTCATCCACTTGGTCACCCTTAACACAAAGAAAAAAAGAAAGAAAAAAGGCCTCCATAGCCGAGAGTTACTCCACCCGGCTCACCATGCCTACCCCCTTTTCCAGGATCAATGCTCTCAGCCTCATGTGAAGCCAATTCCAATACCCTAGGATTACCCAGCCTCACTTATGGCTAAAATTCTAACCTCGCCATGATTTGGGGACCACCCATCCTTTACACAGAGCTCCCTAGTTTTAAAAGCCACTGGGAAATAGAATCTGGACATCCAGTCATCAGCCCCTAAAGTCCCCTCCCCCGCCTAAAAGTGTTTTGCTTCATCATCTCCAAGGCAGGCCTGGGCACTAGGGGTTTCGCTGGATCTTTTCTGCATAAGGCTATCACCTTGGGGACCCTTCTCAGGGCCACTTCAGGTACAGACTAACAACTCCAGGGAATTTATCAGGGTAAGTGCGGAAGCGGTGCCTGCCTTTACGAGCCACCATCTGTCCTACCACACTCACAGCCAGCAT
Source organism: Bison bison bison (assembly GCF_000754665.1). Taxonomy (NCBI): domain Eukaryota; kingdom Metazoa; phylum Chordata; class Mammalia; order Artiodactyla; family Bovidae; genus Bison; species Bison bison. The sequence goes on from NW_011494727.1 coordinate 3,091,313, forward strand.
TTCCATCTTTTGCAAAACAGCTCCATGTTGTATGGGGGGGCGGTGGGGGATGCAAAGGGGAAGAGAACAACTGTTGCTGTGGATATCTTTGCTCCACACCCCATGCGCCCCCTCCCCCCGCTGGCTCATCTTCCGGCACTCACCCGAGTGTGTGCTGCTCTGGGCTGAGGAGTCTGAGTCCTGGGTGCTCCAGGGTCGGTCCCAGCCTGTGAGACTCAGGGACTGCAGGCCAAGGCACAAGTCATTTGCATCTGGGAGGCCACGGGAAGAATCTTGCGCAGAGGTGGGGAAAAGCATCCTGCTTGTGACTGTTTCTTCTGAGTCCTGGAAGTCTGCTTTGGACAGGAAAACAGCAGAAGCCCAGAGTTAAGGGCTGCTTCCCCAGGATTATCAACAATAAATAATATTAAGAATAGTTTCCTCAGGCTCGAAGACTAGACATCCAAGCTGGCCGGATGCTGCAGCCGCTGCCTCTGCACTTTTGGGGGTGTTAAAGCAGGAGCGGCTGCCATACAGCCCCCTCCCCACACACACACACCCCTATCCCGTCTGCATTACAGACTGGGCCAGCATGTGATCAGGCTGCTGATGCTCCCCGCTGCCAGTGACATCAGCCGGCTGAGCCGTGCAATAGAGAGCGGCATCACCCTTCAGAGAGCGGGGAGGAGCAGGGGACGGCAGGGAGGGGACTTGCCTCCCAGGGAAGAGACGGCACAACAGCCACTGGGAACAGTCCGGGTGCGGTGCTGGTAAGTCCGGCTGCGAGGCAGCGCCCTCCGGTCTCCAGCAATGGTGGCCAAGCGGCCCGAGGCACGACTGAAGTCCTCTCTGCTGACAGCGGAGCCAAAGCAGCAGGCTGCCTGCTCGGCCAGCCTGCCCTCCTGCCCCTCCCTCCCCTCCCTCTGCTCTCCGCCCCCAAACCCAAAAACACTCTAGTCCTGGACTCTCTCCAGCTGCTTGCTCAAGCCCTGGTTTTGCAGCCCGATGCAAAGCTTCACAATTCTGCTAGCAAAAATCTGTGTGCTCCAAGTGGCCCCTGAGCCCTACCCTGACACAGCAGTGTTTACTGCCAGGGGTGGGACAGGCTTCAGAAAACACAGCTCGCTCGAACCCTGGGGAACGACACCTGGTGCTCCAGGCTTGTCAGCAGCAACTGGCTACCAAGAAAGGGGTCAGTTTCGGCAGGGGGCGGGGGAGTCACTGGGCCACCCAAATGCCAGAGTAAGACCTGTCCTGACAAGGACGTGCTCAGTCGCTCAGTCCTGTCCGACTCTTTGGGACCCCATGGACTGTAGCCTGCCAGGCTCCTCTGTCCATGGGGATTTCCCAGGCAAGAATTCTGGAGTGGGTTGCCATGCCCTCCTCCAGGGGATCTTCCCAACCCAGGGATTGAACCCAGGTCTCCCACATTGCAGGCAAATTCTTTACCATCTGAGCCACCAGGGAAGCCCCCTGACTAGGATACTTACTCCCTGTTCCCAAGTTCCCTCACTCCAAAAGGGTGGGCATCAATCTCATAGGAGGACCAGCTCCCCCTCCTGCAACTGCAGGCACAGGCGAGGAAACACTCCCCTCACAGAGTCTGATCAGACCCAAACAGCAGAAGCGATCTTGGAGGTAGTATGTGCCTTGTCAGAAGACCCAGGTTTAGGAGCTCACAGCCCCTGGCCCTGCTCCTCCAGAGCACAACGGCCACGGGAGGGGTGCTGGTACCTCTGGCTACCCAGACCCTCTCTCCAGGCAGGGGAGCTGCTTGGAACCACAGCCCTATTCCCATGACCAGTCACAGCCCCAGCACCAAGTCCAGCTTTGCCCAGAACCTCTGGGACCTCTGCCACTTCCTATCTGCCAACGTACTCTCCTGTATCCATCCGTCTCTTCCAACATGACCTCCAGTCACAAGGCCTCGTCCTTAGAAAGGAGGGTACAGTGAGGGTCCCGGCCACATGGCAGGAAGGCTGCTTGCACTGAGACCAGGGACCCTGCTCGCTCTGCCATGCTACAGCGAGAAGGAACCGGACACAGGAAGCATGCCCACCTGGGACCACCCGGGACAGGGTACAAGGTGGGCAGAGTGGGAGCTACTGCTGTTAGCCACAGGAACGGCTGGCCAGAGCCTCCAGAGTGTCCCCTTCTGTCCACAGGCGCTCAGGCACAGCTGAGAAGGGGAGAACGGCCAGTCTGTGGGAGGGACTCCTCCCCTCGGAGGGTTTTTTTTTTTTAAAGAGCTTTGCTGCTGTGTCATCCATCCATGTTATTCCTGTCTGGCTGTAGATACTCTGCCTGCTCCAAGCCTGTGTCTGTCAAAACCTCTTCACCACTGCACAGGCAGAGCAAGAACCCACCCATACTGGTGCTGCCCCCACCCCAGACCACTCCCCCACCAGCTTCTCTGTCCACCCTTCCCCCAAGCTTAGTACATACTTTAAAAATAACCCATATGTAATAGTTATAAAAACATAATGCTTCCTTTAAAAACATCCAAATATAAGTACCCATTCCCCCTTACAAACTCTCTGTATGGTCCCTTCCACCACACTGTGAGCACACCCACATCTAGAAGCAATCATTTTTCCCATCCCCGGCCAAAATTAGGGCCTTTGTGTTTACGGGGACTCCATGCCGCACGCAGAGAGAATCTAGATACCAACTATGCTCTTGCTACCCAAAGTCTAGCATGGCCGACCAACAAAATCAGTATCACCAGAATCATGTTATACAGCCTCTCAGCCCCCACCTAAGACTTCTGGAATTGGAATTGATCTACATCTTAATAAGATTCCCAGTTGACAGTAATTCACTTAAAAGTTTGAGTAGCACTGGTCTATACAATTACCCTCTTTTCGACCCCATGGACTGCAGCACGCCAGGCCTCCCTGTCCACCACCAACTCCCAGAATTTACTCAAACTCATGTCCATTGCGTTGGTGATGCCATCCAACCATCTCATCCTCTATCGTCCCCTTCTCCCGCCTTCAATCTTTCCCAGCATCAGGGTCTTTTCAAATGTGACCATTAAAGGTCACTCAGGAACAAATGGCTGCAAGCCATCCAGGAGCTTGGAGGTCTAAGTAGAGCATGCCGCTCCCTCTACTACCAGCACTCCCACTGACGCGTCACCTTTACCTTTACCCAGACCTTCTCCATCCCACTGTTTCTTTCAGATTAAGGCTTGCACTACCATTGTAGTATTCCTTCACTAGTTCCTCCGATTAACAGAAGACACACCTGTTAAACCTTTAGTGTGGTAGGCTAGGAAAAATTAAGTGGGATTTATAAGTTTTATAGATCTTGCTTTACTCACAAGATCTGCCACTGCGTGATCTCAGTCAAGTTACTAAAGCTTTCTGAGCATCTTTCACCTGTAAAGTGGCAAAAGCAGCTCTCTCTCAGGTGTTTTGTTGAGGATCACACTGTTTGGCACAGTGTCTGGCGCAAAGTATTGTATTGGTATTTTGGTTTCAGTAGGTGACCATATAATTTATCATCCAAACCAAGGCACTTCTGAGAGAGAAAGGGGGCAAATATTAATAACCCTACCAATGCAGCAAGTTCAAACTGTCCTAGGTGGACTGGCAGGCATGATTCAGTCTTACCTGTGGCCATTTGTGTTCAGAAACATTTTACCCCAAAAGCCTCTTTTCTAATGATCCTAGCTCTCCAAATTTACCCACTCTGCTCCCTACCCCTTCTGTATTGACAGAAAGTCTGAGAAGTAAACTGTCAACATGGACAAATGCTCAGTAAGCTGAAAGGGCTGAAATTGAAACACTGATTTTACTGAGGAAAGCCTGTCTTTGCTTCTCGAACTCATATCTGATGCTGGGCAGGAACTTGACCCCTTTTATTGGAGGATATTCTTTATAATCTTTAGCCAAGCACACATCAGACACTCCGAAGATACTAGAAGCTTGGAACCAGCACGTGATGAGGTGAGACTACTTCTAAGGCAATCTGTTTGAACAAAGACTCTCAGCTTAAACACTTTCTATATCAACCCGAACCCTGCCAAGTTTCCATATCAATACCTATGCAACATTTCTGATTAAGTTTCTTGATTTGGTTCAGAATTTTAAAATGATCTCCCTTTGAAAATGTTACCTTCTTAATAATTGCCCAAATTTCTTAGCAACTGAAAAACTCCAACTGACCCAAAGTCCAAAGTCTGTCACAGTCTAGAACAGAATGACCGCTGAGAGGATCAAAATGCAGAGGTGACCCAAGGGCTCTGATTCTAGGGCTCAGAGTTGTATGCATGCAGGCATGCACAGTCTTATCTAACTCTCTGCGACCCCATGGACTGTAGCCCACCAGGCTCCTCTGTTCATGGAATTCTCCAGGCAAGAACACTGGGGTGGGTTGCCATTTCCTCCTCCAGGGGATCTTCCTGACAGAGGGGTCAAACCTCGGTCTCCTCGCATTGGCGGACAGGTTCTTTACCACTGAACCACCTGGAAAGCCCTCAAGACGAGTACAGCCTCACCTCTAATCTTTTCCATCCTCAGTCTAAGAACCTGTCTGTCTGCTGATGGCTCCTCTGTCAACAAGACTTGGCATGACATTGCTCATGGTCCTCTACAACTATCATTCTTGAGCATCTGGCAACTAAGGAGGTGAAACAAGGAGAGAAGAGTCACTTCAGGCCTCCATTTATGAAACCATTAGGCAGGTTCCATAGTGTAAAGGTCCATGGTGCTTGCAAGTAGTCAGCTGAGGCCCCCAAGAAACACAAGGTGGCTTTGCAGAGCAGATGCTGCATTAGCTGATCCTAGGGGAAAGGGGATCTAGTTCAGAGGAGTTAACAGGAGAGAAGATAAGCAAGGTTTGTTTGGGCCAACCAAGCCAGGAAGAACTGAGACAGGAAAATGAAACTGATGCTCAAGAGTGTAGTGAACTGTCTCTTTACACTGCTAAACAATAATTAATGTGGCAAAGGGCTCAGGATGAACCAGAGATCAGAGCTAGGGAAGTGGTCAAGGACATATGAAATGAAGAGGAGGAAGAGGGCAGAAAAGCCGATGGATAAGGAGGGAAGAAAAGGGGTTGGGGGCAGAGAAGTATGTTAAATGACTTAACAGACTACAAAGCTGCATCTACATCATGACTATAACTATGTGAAAATGTTGTTTGTTGATAGATGTTGGTAAGGGAACACAGAAAAACACAGCTTAATGTGTGAGGGTAGCAAGCCACTCATGGATTTATCTTCCTTTAGTCATTGCACAAACAGTATCACAAAAGTGGTGTTCTCCTTTCTTTTTCCTCTTTAGCCTTTTAACAAGCACACTATTACAGTCTATACAGCAATCATACTTGAACTCTTTTACAAAATCTCAGCTTCTCCTCCAAATCCAGTCCCTGGGAACAGGAGAGAAGGATGCTGTGTCACTGGTCCCCACTAGATTTCTTCTGAATAACTGACTTTACAGTAAGCTGAGGCTACTTAAATCAATGCTTTATGTTCTTAAAAGTTTTTTTAAAGCTCATAAAGTGGCATTTCTAAGAATGCATTTCTAAAAAGACCATTTGAAAGACTATCCCCCAACCCTGCCACTTCTGCCAAATCAGGAAAACAGAAACGATTCTGTAAATCCGTTTTGGTAACCTGAAGTGAAAGAGCCACCATGCAAGAAGTCAGACACCTGTCAGTATCATGTCAACCACTGTTGCACTGGGGCCCTTGACCACTCACGCCAGGAAGCCTGCATGTTCCCCTAAAGCAGTGCTTCTCAGACTTTCAAGGGCATAGGGGTGACTCGGCAATCAACAACACTGACTGCCTCAGTAGGTGGGGTTGGGCCCTGGAATCTGTGTTCTTAACCTACTCCCAAGTGATGCCTGCACTACTCACGTGCTGCACACACTTTGAGCAGTCCGAGTTTCAAGTGGTCTTCCTACCTAGTCTGTCTTCTGGGTAATCCACCCCATTCTTACTCAACACCCCCCTCACAGTGCTCACTCTCCCCAGCAGGTGGCCCGGCCAGTGTCCTGCTGCCTCGCACATCAAGCTGGTCCTCAGGCTGCAGCTTACTCACCAACCTTTCCTTACACTTGTCATCAAACTGTAAAGGCTAAACTCGAGTCAATCACAACTCCAAGAGACAATGTACTGTTAACCTGAGCGTTAATTACAGTAGTTCAGAAGAGAAGAGAATGCATGATGCATAGATGCTCAAGGAAACCTTCCTTATAGTTTCAGCTACACTTTAAGTCACACGACAGGTTAAGGTATGAGAGACACCAGGTTTACTTTGTACTTCCGACCACAAAAGTATGATCATTGGCTTATTTTAGCCTTGACCACACTAATAATCTTCAAATGAATTCTGCAATTTATTTCACAACGATTTCTATAATGTTTCTGGAAATAAATACTAACAATGTTTAAATTTTTAAATGGCATACACCATGTTCACAAAGTGGAAAATTCAATACTATTAAAAAGCTAATTCCTACCAAATTGATCCAGGTATTCAATGAAACCCCAATAATATACATGCCTTCAGGTTATTCAGGGGGAAGGGCTTTTTAAACAAATGGTGCTTGAACAACCAAATATCGCTGGGGGGTAGGGAATGAACCTTGACCTCCAACTCACACCACATGTAAACATTAGTATGAATCAGAGAGACCTGAAAGTTTTAACTTTTTAAAACTTCTCTAAGGAAACATAGCCTATCTTTGTGAGCTTGGGTGGGGGGATGCAGAGCAAGGTTTCCTACGGAGGACATAGAAAGCAATGATCGGAGAAAGTTTTGATACACAGGACTTACCAAATGTCTGCTCATCAAGACACAATTAAGAAAATAATTATGCAAATTACAAAACGGTAGAAAATATCTTTAATCATATCTAACAAATGGCTAGTATCTAGAGTATATAAGAAATCTTAACAACTCAAAAGTTAAAGAAATTTTTTAAAAAGCACACTTAAAAAAAGAGCACAGAATCCTCAAAAGGCATTTCACACACAGATATACAACTGGACAATAAGCATTTGAAAAACTGCTCAACATTGTTAGTCAAAGAAATGCAAATTTAACCACAATGAGATACTACATATTCACCAGATGGCTAAAATTAAAAAAGACTGCTCCACAGTTTGCCAACATTTGGTGTTGCCGATCAGAACTTCCATACATTACTGTATGACGGTTGAATCGCTTTTAGAAAAGCTCTGCTGACTTTTTATACGATTAGACATATACAATTCTGTGACCCAGCAATTCTACTCCAAGGTATTCAACTAAAAAGAATGAAAGAGTATGTCTACAAGGAGACCTGCACATGAACGGTGACAGAAGCTTTATGCATGATCACCAAAACCTGGAAAGAGTTCAAGTGACCACTAACAGGAGAATATGATTCATGGGGTCGCAAAGAGTCGGACACGACTGAGCGACTGAACTGAACTGATACACATATATGCTAGAGTATTTCTCAGCAATAAAAAGGAATAGACTACTGATGCATGCAGCAACAGCCTTCCCAGGTGGTTCAGTGGTAAAGAATCCACCTGCCAATACAGGAGACGCGGGTTCAATCTATGCGTTGGGAAGATGCCCTGAAGGAGGAGATGGAACCCACTCCAGTATTCTCATCTGGAAAATCCCATGGACAGAGGAGCCTGGTGGGCTACAGTCAATGGGGTCGCAAAGAGTCAGAAGAAACTGCAACTAAAACAAGATGCAACAAGAGAGATGAATCTCACTACACTGAGTGAAATAAACCTTATGTAAAAGTACCTACGTATATGATTCCACTTCTTTGAAATTCTAGAAGAAGCAAAGCTAATAAACAGTGAAACAAGGTGGTTGCCTCCAAGGGATAGAGGTGGGCACCAACTGGGAAATGGGATGAGGAAACTTTCTGAGGTGATGGCAGTGTACATTTTGTGGGGAGTTTCATCCACACATTTGTCAGAATGCACCTAATGACACACATTCTTCTGCAATCCTTGTGCATTTTACTGTTTATTAATTTTACCTCCAAGAACCTCTAAACAAATACCAAACATTAGAGTCAAGATGCACACTCAAGTATTAGAAGTAAATTATACCCATGTCTCCAATTCACTTTGAAATGCATCATAAAAGGAGATGGACTGATAAATGGTTGTGTGAGTGCACATGTCATCCGTCATGTCTGACTCTTTGCGACCCCATGAACTGTAGCCAACCAGGGTCCTCATCCGTGGGCTTCTCCAGGCAAAAATACTGGAGTAGTTTGCCATTTCCTCCTCTAGGAGATCCTCCCAACCCAAGGATCAAATCAGTGTCTCTTTCATCTCCTGCACTGGCAAACAGGCTCTTTACCACTACTGCCACCTGGGCTACAATAAATGGTTAGAGGGATACGTAAGAATACTTGATAAATGATTAGGGGGATATATAAACAGACGTGTCATAAAGCAAATATGATAAAATGTTCATTGTAGGATCTAGGTGATAAGTGTCACGGGTGCTCACTTTACAATTTATTCATCTTTTCCGTATGCATGAAAATGTTCACAATAAAATAGTGGTGGAGGGGGATGAAGTTACTTTTTCTGACAAAAAGCAAATCTGAATGAAGTAATTGGTTTGATGACAAGAAGCAACTTCATTAAATCAAATTTTACAGTTGACATTTTCCATAAGCAGAACAAGTTAAAATCTATAGACCCAAGGTTTTGACAAAACATAACAACATAATTAAAGCAAGTTGATAAAATAAAAAGCATTTTAAGGGAATTCCCTAGCAGTCCAATGGTTAGGACTCCATGCGTTCACTGCTGAGGGCCTAGGTTCAATCTCTGGTTCAGGAATTAAGATTCTGTAAGCTGCACATTGCAGCCAAAAAAAATTTTTTTTTGTTTTAAAATACTGTATTTGTAAAGCTGTATTTTAAATTTAACAATATTTTAATCTTCTGAATCCTTTAGGTAATCTGAGTTAAACAGGGTCTCTAAGTGAAAAAATAACAATAGTCATTTGTTGGAGACAACAATCTCCATTAAGCATTTTTTGGTATACCTTCCCCAAACTGAGAAATTCAATGACCAATGTCTCAAGTAACAAATCTTTTCACAAGTTAGAGGGTTTCCAATTCCTTCTTTTCAATAAATATGAAGGAATGAATGGAACTGTCGGCAAGTAAATGACTAAAAATAGATGACTGATTTTTTGCATACAAGTTTGCATACAAGTTCAAACAATTCAAACAATTGAGTGGCACTGCTCTAACAATGCCTTCATGTCCCATCTACTTATTTATGTGAACAAGTTTACTCAACAGGGCACAGATCTATAAAAACAGAAAAGAGGAATGTATTTGGTGTTGAAATCCTGAGTCATTCTGGCAATAACTGAGTCATCCAAAATTACATGAGTTATAAAGATGCCTCATTTATCTCATTAAGAAGAATTTCCAATAAATAATTACTTATCAAAAATTTTAACCTTTAGATTGTCTTAATCAATTGTCCTAGCAATCAATGGCCACAGCAATCCAAAACACTTATAAGCCTTTCAGTCACAGGAAATAATTTAAAATTTCAATTTATGTACTGCTTTTGTTGCAGAGAAGTATAACATGTGATCAACAGCAGACTGAAATGTAAAACATTTCACTAGTATAAAATTCTGTGGGAGAAGTAGACTAGAAATACAAATAAAGGAGAAAAGGAATAATGAGAAATTCTCTACAATTAAAGAGCTAATTTACAGGTTTCTAAACATAATAAGTATAAAAATCTCTACAATTTTGATTCCATTAGATACCTTTTTCCAATGAAAATATAGATACAAAGTTAAACGTGCCAGGTGTACATTGTATTTTTTAAACTTTTTTATTTAAACATTTTAACCATTTTGAAGTGTATTATTTAGAGGCATTAAGTGCATTCACATTTTTATGCACCTATTACCACTAAACATTGCCAGAACTTTTTCATATCAAACAAAACTCTGTACCCATCAAACACTAACCCCCCACTAACCCTTCCCGAGTGCCTGGTAACCATCTTCTGTCTCTAAACTCAACTATTCCAGGTATCTCCAAGAAGTGGAGTCATGTAGTATTTGTCCTTATGTCTGGTTTATTTCACTTAGCAGAATATCATCAGAGTTTATCCATATTGCAGCATGTATCAAAATTTCCTTCCCTTTTAAGGAGGACTAGTTTTCCATTGGATGTATATACCACATTTTGTTTATCCATTCGTCTGTCCATGGACATCTGGGTTACTTTCTTCCACATTTGGCTACTGTGAACAGTGCTGCTATGAATATCAGTGTACAAACAAACATGTGTTTCCATCCTTGAGTTCACTTCTTTTACATATATATACTTAGAAGTGGAACTGCTGGATCATATGGTAAATCCTATGTTTATTTTTTTTTATAGGAACCACCATACTATTTACCACAACAGCTATACCATTTCGCATTCTGCAAAAGCAGAAGTGTTTCTATTTCTCTACATCCTTGCCAACACTTACTATTTTCTGGTTTGGCTTTTTTTTTTTTTTTGGTGGGGGGAGCAGATAATGACCACTGGAGTGGGTGGTGAGAACTCGATCTCACTGAGGGATACACTGTTTTTTAAATTGGATACGTACAAGCAAGTGTTCAAAGACTGCTGCTGCCTAGTGCATGACTCCCCAAAGATGATGCTTTTAAAACTCCGCCACACCCCAGGCTTTTGTTGAACTGTTTTTCTTCCTATACCATCCAAGTGGTCCTAACGGCAAATGTCATCTTTCTTGCTGGTTTCTGCATCACTCATTACAGTATGGTCCACAGGCAGCCATCTGAGCCAACCTGGGTTATAGTAACCCCTCCATGTGACTACAGAAGCCACTCCTAGTACGGGCACAGCTCAAGACAACCTGAGACTCCTTCCCTAAGGTTTTTCTAACTGGGTACTGGAGAGACAGAAGAATTTCCTGACCTCATGATGCCAAAGTATGTGAATGGAGCCCCTTCCTCAGGTAACACAAAACTGTGCAGAGGGTGAAAATGAAACTCACTCTGAGAGAGAGGCAGCAAAGGAACAGAATCGTGACAAAACGTCTTCCTATTCTGTGAGCTTTGTATCAATAGCACCCCCCCCCCCCAACCCA
>NW_011494727.1:3102516-3116769 GCF_000754665.1 Bison bison bison
GGTGTCTGATTATTTGCAAATTAAGACTGTTCTATGTAATTCAAGCCCCTCAACAAGGACTGACCAAACAAGTAATTGCTACAGGCAGGTTGAGAATCTCTGGACAAAAAGTCCCTGATGGCCTGTCAGCAGGAAAAGAGCTGGAAGACCACCTGGTTAAATCATCTTTTTTCTTTCTTTTCAAACTAGTGAGCAAACAAGGCTCAGACAAGGCCAAAGTGCCAAAGCTGCTAAGTGGCAGAGGTGGGATCATAATGCAGGGACCAGCCTACCTTTCTGCCTCATCCCTACTCTGGGCACTTTCTCAGACCCAGGTCTACACTCACACATGCCCCAGCTCAGACTTGTTTTATCGGTAAATTATTTATTTTCTGAAAACAAATAATTCTAAGCAACTTCAATAGAGTTGGTCTCTTCGAGCTGACTCAAATATGCCAGCCATGGTGGAAGCCTAAGTACTTGTACCTTTTTTGTCACATGCTATGTACTTTTTCTGTGTCATGCATTCTCTACCCATCTTTCAAGACCTGGCACTCCTACCATCATTAAATTATTAATGGATTCCGTTCTCACCAGTTAGATCCCCATGGAGCTCTGTCCTAAACCCATCCCATCCTACCAGGAGTTCAACTCTTAATACTAGCTCCTCCCCATTCTTATTATCCTTGCCCCAATCGCCTACTTATTCAGTAAAATGTCAATTTCACACTTTGGTGTTTCCAAGATTCCACTGCCATGTACATACATAGTTTTCGAAGCTGACAATTTAATTTCTTCCTGGTGGAGAACAAAAAAGAAGACTGATGACTGAAGTCTAACTCCACCTACTTTATGGCTTCTGGTACGGAGTTTCTGAAGCAGAATGTTTTCAAGTCTCTAGTCCAGAGTCTTGGAATACAACATGCTGTCCATGTGGTATCCCCTACACCAGTTTTATGTTATACTAAAACTAGTATAACCTAATCAGGCTTCCCTGGTGGCTCAGATGGTAAAGAATTTGCCTGGAGTGGAGGAAACGCAGGAGCTGCAGGTTCGATCCCTGGGTCGGGAAGATCCCCTGGACAAGGAAATGGCAACCCACTCCAGGATTCTTGCCTGGTGAATTCCATGGACAGAGAAGCCTGGTGGGCTATAGTCCATGCAGATGCAAAGAGTTGGACACAACTGAGTGACTAACATCTAAACACAATGAAATATTACTTTCCCTGATGCTATGCTGGTTCAAATTTGGGATTTGTAGAAGTTCCTTGAACATTATACCATATTGGAGACCTCTTACAGGGCCAAACAATAATAATGTTGGTCAGTCGCTCGACTGTGTCTGACTTTTTGCAACCCCATGGACTGTAACACATCAGACTTCCCTGTCATTCACTATCTCCTGGAGTTTGCTCAAACTCATATCCATTGAGTTGGTGATGCCATCCAACCATTTCATCCTCTGTTGTCCCCTTCTCCTCCTGCCTTTGATCTTTTCCAGCATCAGGGTCTTTTCCAAATGAGCCAGTTCTTCACATAAGGTGGCCAAAGTATTAGAGCTTCAGCTTCAGCATCAGTCCCTTCCAATGAACATTCAGGGTTGATTTCCTTTAGGATTGACTGGTTTGATCTCCTTGCAGTCCAAGGGACTCTCAAGAGTGGCCAAAGCACGGGAGCATCAGCTTCTAGAGAATATAAAAGCTAGTGATTTAAAAAGGACTGTGTGGGACTTCCCTAGTGGTCCAGTGGTTAAGACTCCACACTTTCAACACAGAGGGCATGGGTTCAATCCCTGGTCAGAGAAGTAAGATCTCACATGCCCTGTGCTGTGCTTAGTCACGTCTGACTCTTTGTGACCCCATGGACTGCAGCCTGCCAGACTCCTCTGTCCATGGGGATTCTCCAGGCAAGAATACTGAGTGGGTTGCCATGCCCTCCCCTTCAGGGATCTTTCCAACCCAGGGACTCCCGAATTGCAGGTGGATTCTTCACCATCTGCCAAAAAAAAAAAGAAGAAGAAGAATTGGGTGTTTCAAGAGAGCAAACTGATACATTTCTGAAGGGCAACCTAACATGTGCACTTAAATGCTTTAAAAACAACTATTTCATGAAAAAATTTTGCTTTTAGAGATTCATCCTATGTCCAAATAATCACAGATATAGGCAAATGTACTTCTACTAGTCTTTAAAGTAGACACCTATTTAAGTAAACTATCTCTAACAATTTGAAATTCTTAACTTTTTGTACCATGAACCATTTGGCAATGTGTTGAAGCCTATGAACAGATACCTTCTAAGTATGATGTTAAATATGTAAAGTAGTGATAATTTCATACTGATGAATGTAAACACTTCAAGGTATGTGCAATGACTGTAAAGGAATCAGACAGGAAATGTCTGATCATCCTACTGATGGTTATTATTGCCAAAGAATTAGATCCTGCTAGTATTATTGTGACTTTGTGCCCACATTTAGGAAGAAATGCTACATTTCGGTTAAACATTGGTGACAATAAATATCTAAGTTTTTATCTGCCCAAGATATCTGACTCCCTGAATTCTATCCATGGACCCAGGTTAAGAATCTACAATGCATCAATCATACAAAGTAAAACGCTATGTAACCCTGAAAAAGAAAGTTAATGACACAGAAAGATAAAAGGAAGAGAAAGAGGCAAATTACTATATAGTACGTTCAGAAAGCTTTCTCTTTAATATGTTATAAAAATATTAGAGAGAGGTACTAAAATAGTAACAGTAGTTATAACTGGGTAGTGGGATTACATATGATTTTTTTCCTTCTAATATATGATTTCTTCAAAAATTTTACAGTGAACATATTATTATAGCCAGAAAAAAGTGTAAGTTATTAAGAAGGGTATGGTAATTCAAACTTAATATCCCAGAAATCAATTTGAAAAATTAAAAATTTCTATATAGAAGTCTATATTGAGACTTTAAATTTAATGCTAGAAGTTCAGTGACAATATAAATTAGGATTAAAATCCTATTCAACTAGAATAAACCACAGAATATTAAAAACAGAAGAGACTTTGGAGTCTACTTAGTCTAAGCCCCTTATTTCACGGTAGAAATACCCTATCTAGAACCGATTCCAGAAGCCTCAATCCTTGACCTCTATACTTTCCCTTTTCCCCTTAACTGTACTCATTTCTTCTTCAGTCAAAAGGATGAAAAAAACATCTACATTCATAAACTGGAAAGCACACACTAAAATGGGATTAATTCTACCTGTGATCAAGACATAACCAAGCCTTAGCTAAGCTTTTCGTGGCAGAGCCCTGATATTCCAGCAGATGGGGATGGTACTACAAAGAACAAGCCTTTCTAAAATTAAACACTATGTTCCCTACTTAATAAGAAAAAGAGTAGAGTCTGTGCAAAGTCTCTAGAACAATCACACAAGATATATCTTTGCACGGCCTGAGTTTTAAGGTTGGCCCCCTCCCACTTTCCACTGCAGCGCTTCGACCTCTGTACTTCTCAAGTCCAAGTGCTGTTCTGCCCACTGTACCTGGAAGTGGCTGAGAACGTTAAAGGGCATCAGGTCAGCAGTGCTGACCTAAGTGAGGGTCAGACTCAGAGACGCTGGCAGCGTCCAGCTCTGCTTGTTCTCTGCTCCTTTTGCCTTATAGCAGGCCCTGAAGACAGAAGTGAGCCCAGGACTGCCCCAGGTGCAGCAGCAACCGCTTCCCCCAGATGCTCTGCTAGCAACCCTCCAGAGGCCCAACTCCAGCAGCTGGAGGGGCCTGGCTTTCTGGAGTGCCTCGTGGGCCCCAACTGTCCACCTGCACCAGGGCTTCAGGAAGTTGGCTGGTGAAACTACCCTGGTCTTTCAGCATCCCCGGTTCCTCTCTCTACTGTGTAACGAGAAGGTCCTGTAACAAATCCCTTAGTTCATAATACTCATTGTGGTTCTGCCTTTTGACCATCAGGACACTGAATAGTGCAATGGAAGTCATTCCCACAGGAAACCTGGCAGCCGCCGATCTCTCTTAGAAAGCCAAGGGCTCGCATGCCTGGGCTGCAGAGCCCCAAGGCGGAGAGGGGAGGCTGCTCGCTGTCCTGCCAGACTCATACACATTCCTCTGGAGCGGTCAGTGTCAACTCAGAAGCCACTGAGCCCTTCAGAAGTAGCTGTGACCAAGTGGGAAATGAATTCTAAACTTTAATTCATTGAAATTTAAGTTAAAAATCTGGCAGTTCTAGTCTGTTACCAGGAAACTTTTCAGTATGATTCAGTACAAGTTAAAGGCGTGAACCTACATTTTCAACATTATGACACCTAAATCATACCAACTACTTCTGATGAAAATTTACAGTTTAAATCAAGATGAGCTGTGAATATAATATATAATGCATATCATGAGAATAAGCCATGTATCATTTCACAAAAAACATGTGTCCAATCACTATGCTGTACACCTAAAACTAATGTTATATCAATTATCTCAATTTTTTAAATTTCTGCATTTTGAAGACATAGTATAAAAAATCAAAAATCAAAATATCTCAATAATTTTCTATATAGAACACATGTTGATATTTTACATTGAATAATATATATATTAACTGAAGTATAGTTGATGTATAATCTTATATAAGCTACAGGTGTGGCACATGGGTACATGCTCAGTTGCGTCCAGCTCTTGGTGACCCCACAGACTGTAGCCCACCAGGCTCCTCTGTCCATGAATTCTCCAAGCAAGAATTACTGGAGTGGGTTGCCACTTCTTTCTTCCCGACCCAGGGATCAAACCTGTGTCTCCTGCACTGGCAGGTGGATTCTTTATCACTATTAATGGTGTATGACACAGTAATTCACAATTTTTAAAGGTTACGCTCCATTTATAATTGTTATAAAATATGGTTATATTCCCTGTGTTGTATAATATATCCTTGTAGTTTATTTTATATATTACAGTTTGTATGTCTTAACTCCCTGTCTTACCTCCCCCTCCATACACACTGGTAACCACCAGTTTGTTCATTTGTTCTCTGCATCTGTGAACATGTTTGTTTGTTTTTTTTATTAGCGACCTAAATGTTCATCAACAGATAAATGGATAAAGATGTGGTGTGTATGCACGCACACACACACACAGGAATACAACTCAGCCATAAAAAAGAATTAAAATTCTGCCATTTGCAACAACTTGGATGGACCTGGAGGGTATTATATCAAGTGAAATAAGTCAGAGAAAGACAATTACTGTATGATATCACTTACATGTGAAATCTAAAAAATAAAACCAATGAATATAATAAAATATATTATTAAATTTTTAAAAATACCATATGGAGAAGGCACTAAACCCATTTTACAGGTACTGATTCCAAGGCTCAAAAGAAGTAAAGCAATGTGAGCAAGGTGAAGCTAACACTCAGTGTGGACATACACATTATGTTTTTAAAAAAGACAACACACAGTATCCTGCATCGAACCCTATTTCTTCCTCTAATAAATCTGTGCTTCATGTAAAAAAAAAAAAGACAACACACAAATAGTATAAAAAGTAAAAGAT
Organism: Bison bison bison; assembly: GCF_000754665.1. NCBI lineage: Eukaryota > Metazoa > Chordata > Mammalia > Artiodactyla > Bovidae > Bison > Bison bison. Next base: position 3,108,042 of record NW_011494727.1, read on the forward strand.
CACTTTTACATTCCTGCAACACTTCTCCATCCTCAATTCTACAGTCTCTGAATTAAGTTTACTCTATAGTCCTCTCATAACATTTCCTATTTATTTTTGAATACCTTTTACCAACACTGATACTATCCAACTTTAAGTTCTGCCAAAATAACGGGTTAAAAAATGTATTTAGGGAACCCTCTTACACTGTTGGTCGAAATGCAAACTAGTACAGCCACTATGGAGAACAGTGTGGAGATTCCTTAAAAAACTGGAAACAGAACTGCCATACGACCCAGCAATCCCATTACTGGGCATACACACTAGGGAAAACAGAATTGAAAGAGACACGTATACCCCAATGTTCATCACAGCACTGTTTATAATAGCCAGGACATGCAAGTAACCTAGATGTCCATCAGCAGACGAAAGGATGAGAAAGCTGTGGTACATATACACAATGGAGCATTAAAAAGAATGCATTTGAATCAGTTCTAATGAGGTGGATGAAACTGGAGCCTATTATACAGAGAGAAGTAAGCCAGGGGAGGGAGGTGGGAGGGGGGTTCAGGATGGGAACACGTGTACATCTGTGGCAGATTCATGTCAATGTATGGCAAAACCAATATAATATTGTAAAAAAATAAATAAAAGCAACTCAAAATGGGAAAAGAAAATGTATTTACTTATTAAAGGAGATTCTAGTCTCCTAGCTAGTCAGGCACTAGCTAGGCAACAGGAATATGGTAAATAAGGAAAAACAGCTATAGCTCCTGCTTGTATGGATTTACATCTAGTGGTAAAGACAACCTACATAATCACGGAAGTGATAAACTATCATGTGAGCCAAGTGCAAGGAAGGAAAGAGACAGGATGACATAAAAGTATTAACTGGGTCCCTGGCCTAACAGGAATGTTGGTTAAGATTTCCTTAACTATGCTTTTCAAATATCTTGCTAATCTAACTTACAGCATTTCATATTAGATAGTTGAGGTATTCCCTCCACCCCAAACTAAAGAAATAAAAATAGACGGTAGCTATCAATGTAATTTCCTCTGCTCTCTTTTGAGGATGAGTTCTTACTGGGTGGCCTTTCCTCTACTTTAGCAAGCTAGCGTTATTGTATTCTGTAAGGTTAAAAAGAAAATTCTAAAAATATTTTGACAACATTTTCCAAAGCACTCTGGAAGATTTAAAGCACTTTAAACTATAGCATTGTCCTAGAAGCCTCTAGTTTTAAATATTAATTCCCTTTTTAAAAGGGCACATTAAATAAATTTGACCTCTCCCTCCCTGGGTTTTGGTCAAAATGAAAAGTTACTTAAGTTACATTTTGTCTAGAATAGCCAGATAGATGGTAAAAACCAAAACTCAACTGATCTGCATAAGAATAAACAGTACCACTTACAGGTTAGCTTGTACTTTTGTGTTTAAGGGGAAAGGAATTTAAGGATATAGTTAAAACTGATTTCACAGCTATTCTAAATTTGGATTCTCACCTGTACACACACCTTTGTACACATCCTTTACAGAACTATACAGGTATGGCTTTAAAATGATTTCTATTCCCAGCCATCATTAACATTTCAGAGTTTAAGCTGCCTTTAAGGAGTATCTCCAGTCTAAACCCACTTGAAAGCATTTTCTCCCTGAGATTTGATTCATTAGAAATAGGATAACAATGAATTAAAAACCGACATATCATGTTTTAACTTAATAAAGTAAGGAATCACAACTGTCTTTAAGGTAGTTTGATTTTTCAGTGCCCAGGGTAGTTTCCAGCCCAGAAGGAAAAAGAAAGGTCTGGGGACTTTCCAGGCGGTCCTGTGGTTAACACTCCACACTTCCAATGCAGCAGGCATGGGTTGGATCCCTGCTTGGAGAATCCCCACAATCCGTGAGGCTCAGCCAAAAAGAAAAAGGAAAAAAAAAAGTCAGCAGGAAATTCAACAAGGAAAAAGAACTTATAGTGCTTGTTTTTAAAAAATTTGTATTCCACTTTAAAAGAAACAGAAATTAAAATAAGAATTCTAGTTACCAAACCAGAAAACTAAAGATATGATAGTCAATGGTGCTCATTTGATAGTCATTTTGATATTTTTCTTCTCTGCATATGTGGTGAGACAAGCATTCTCATCTGCTAGAGGGCTCATAAAAGGACAGTATATCCAAAAAATATCCAAAATGTTAAAAATATTAACTGTTCAACTTAGTAATTTTATTGCTAAAAAAATCTCTAATTAATTATACTCATAAATACAGAGAAATATCTACCTATAAAGATGTTTGCCACAAAGGCAGATGGTGAAAAATTAATTCCTTCATAATGGAGTAGGAACTTAAACATTAAAATTCATACCTCAGCACATGATAAAATGAGAATGCAATAAGAGTTGGGAACAGAGAATAAACTATAGAAAGCACGATCATAACTGCATAAAAATATCCAGAAATACATAGAAACAGACTAACAGTCATCTAAACAACTGAAACAGACTGTAGAGTATATCTGTACTTGAATTTTCCAAATTGCCTACAGCAAAGGTAAATTACAAAATCAATTCAGAAAATGATTTTAAGAATTTAAAATCTGGGTATGACTCTGATAAAGGAACTCACAATATAGTAAAGGAAAAACCAAAAAAAAAAACACAGAACATTTAAATAAAAATGAACTATGTTCTTTTAAGAAAACAATTTTGTGAAACTTCTGGGATGCTCTTAAGTCTCTTTTTGTTTATATTCAGAACAAATTGTTAGTGTAGTACTTCTGGGATTTTATTAGAATGAAATACAAAGACTTTCTTACAGGGAAGCTTTGCCACATGAAAAGTTATTAGTGGGACTTCCCTGGGTCCAGTAGTTAAGAAACCACCTTCCAATGCAGGGGAGACATGGTTCGACCCCTGGTCGGGGAACTAGGATCCCATATACCACAGAGCTACTAAGCCTGCACACCACACCTACAGAGTCTATGAATCCAGAGTCTGGGAATCCAGAGCCCATGGGGCACAATAAGAGAGTCCATGCACTGTAACGAGAGATCCTGTGTGCTGCATCTAAGACCCAACACAGCCAAATAAACAAATTTTTAAAAAGTTATTAGTGGGATTCCCTGGTGGTTAAGAATCTGCCTGTCAATGCAGAGGACACGGGTTCAATCCCTGGAACAGGAAGATCCCACATGCTGTGGAGCAACTAAGCCCATGTGCCACAACTACTGAAGCCCTGACTCCCTAGAGCCTGTGCTCTGCAACAAGAGAAGCCACTGCAATGAAAAGCCTGTGCATTCCAACTACAGCAGCCCCCACTCACTGCAGCTAGACAGCCCGAGCAGCAGCAGAGACTCAGCACAGCCAAAAAGCAAAAAAGTAAATCTTTTTAAAAAAGGTTATTAGTCACAGTATGCACAACTTCATATTCTTCTTTCTTACCTAAAGTGAGAATAATCTCCTTCTTCAAATTCCCCAGCCCAGAGGTGCCTTTCAAAGATTCTTTCATGCACAGAAACATAAATGAACATCTTTCTTCTTAATGTACACAAAGCATCAAATATATTATTTCACAGGTTTTTTTTCCCCCAAATAACGTATTTTGGAGAGCTTCCCATATGTGCACATAGAGACTGTCTTTCTTCTTTGGTGACAGGTAGTTCATTCTATGAACATAATATTGATAATATATATAATAATTTCTCTATTGATGGACATTCAGGTTGGTCCTAGTAGCTGTTATTTCTTCTTCTATAAATTATAATAGGGCAATAAACATTCTTCCACATTTATTTTGACTTTCTCAGGCAAACATACTTGATAAGTGCAGACACCTTATGATCCAATAGGTTTACATTTGATAAGGCACTGGCCAAAACTGCCCCAAGTCAAACCAGTCTAAATTTTCAACTACATAAGCACTATTTCTCCATGGCTTTGGCAAACTTTACTTTTTATGAATCTAACAGGTAAAAAAATAAAATACCATTGTTCAAGCTTGTGATAAGATTCTGAAACTGAATGACAAAGGTCTACCATACCTCCTTAATTTATTTTTCTATAATTCAGCATTATTTCATTTATTTGTCCCCATTTTCCCTATAATTTCTGGCTCATAAAATGATCCACGAAGTATGCCAGAAAAAATTTGATTCTCCCTCACAACCAGCAAGTCTTGTTAAACCAACTTCTGAAATCCACACTGAATCTGTCCGCTTACCTTGTCTGCATTATCACCAAACCAGTCCATGCCTACACACACTTCCTGTGGCAGCCTCCTGACCCTTCTCTGCTTCACCACCTCCCACACCCTCAAAGTCCTGACACCCTTTAAATGCACCAGATTCAGGCCCATCCACCCACTCCAAGGCCTTGCAGTTCCCTCTGCTTGTACTGATTTTCTCCTGGTATCAATCCAGTTTCTTCTCTACATGGCTGGCTCATCACTCAGGTCTTTAGCTGAAATGTCACGTCCTTAGAGACAGACCTTCCCTCAGTAGTACATAGGGAAATAATTTATGCAACCACTAAGCCCCACCCCTGGTCATTCCTTATCATATCCCCTTGTTTAGTTTCTTTTCCTATTACTTAGCATAAACCGAAATATTATGTCCCTTACTCCCCACCATACTTCTGCATTTATGTATAGCTCACACCTCTTTACATAAGCACAGATGTTCACAACTGTATTCATAGCACCTAGCGCAGTTTATTCGGAGAAGGTGATGGCACCCCACTCCAGTACTCTTGCCTGGAAAATCCCATGGACGGAGGAGCCTGGTGGGCTGCAGTCCATGGGGTCGTGAAGAGTTGGACATGACTAGGCAACTTCCCTTTCACTTTTCACTTTCATGCATTGGAGAAGGAAAAGGCAACCCACTCCAGTGTTCTTGCCTGGAGAATCCCAGGGACAGAGGAGCCTGGTAGGCTGCCGTCTATGGGGTCGCACAGAGTCGGACACGACTGAAGCAACTTAGCAGCAGCAGTGCAGTTTATTATATGTTGACTAAAAGAACTGTCTCTTCATGTGTGTCTCAACCATTTTACCAGGGTTGTTAGTCTCATTAATTCATAAGAATACTCTAAGAAAGCTAATGCTCTGTTATGTAATGCAAGTATCTTTTCTCCTTGATCACATATTCACCAATTAAAAGCACACAATTCAAAGGTTTTTCGTATTTCCAGAGTTGTGCAATGATCACAATTAAATTTAGAACATTCCACCACCCCACAAGGAAAACCCTTCATCAGTCACTCCCTTTCCCTCCCACCTCTCCCAGCCCTGAGCAACTCATTCATCTCTTTCTGTATTAGCCTACACTGGGCATCTCACGTAAGTGGAATGAGAGAACACGTGGTCTTCCTTAACTAGTTTTTTTCACTTTAGCACACTATCTATGGTTCATTCATGTTTTAGTATGAATCTGGTCTTCATTCCTTTTTACTGGCAACTATTCCACCCTATGGATATACCACACTTTGTTACACCACTCATCAACTGACATCTGAATTGTTTCCATGTTTTGGGTATTGTGTGGATTCATGTTTTCATTACTCTCAGGAAAAACTTCTGGGTCATTCAGTACCTCTATGTTAACCTCTGAAGTAACTGTCACACTGTTTTTCAAAGCAGTTATAATATTTCACATTAGCAATGCATGACTCCAAAGACAATGCCAAAGAATGTTCAAACTACCATACAATCGAGGGCAGGAAAAGAAGGTGGCAGCAGAGGATGAGATGGTTAGATGGCATAACCGACTCAATGGACATAAGTCTGAGCAAACTTTGGGAGATAGTGAAGAACAGGGAAGCCTGGCATGCATCAGTTCAAGGGGTTGCAAAGAGTCGGACACAACTTAGCAGCTGAACAACAATGTATGGGAGTTCTAGTTTAACAGCTTATTACCTGTCTTTTTTCCCCTTCTTATAGGCATCCTATTGGGTATGAAAAAGCTCAACTGTTCACACACTAGACAATCCGAGCCAAAAAGGATGACTGCAATGGGTCAAGATACAAACACACTAAATCCATGAGTCCACAATGACACTGAAGAACAACTGACTGGTCAGCTTTAGAGAAGTCTGGAAAACCAGCTCAATATTTTCAAAGAAAATAGAGAAGGATAATCAAGCATTTATCTGCCTTTTCTCAGGGTCATCTTTTCAGGTTAACCAAATAGTTGATGAAAGTAAGCTTACTTTTGTAAAAGCATGTCAGCTAATAAATGCATGCATGAGAATTAGAAAATTGCTATTTGGCAACCCCTAATAAATTAGTAATGATCAATAGCTGCCAAGATCACTTTACAGAAGTACGCAATATCCATTATGGACTATTCTTCCCATTCAGAGGGCAGGCTGGTGCAAACCTATACAGTATCTGCAAACACACTTTCAGGCAATCCCTAATACAAAAGCCCATTTTAAAATACAAATTATTATATGAAAACCTATTGTATAGCACAGGGAACTCTACTCAGTGCTCTGTGGTGACCTAAGTGATAAGGAAATCCAAAAAAGAGGGGACATATACATATGGATAGCTGATTTGCTCTGCTGTACAATAGAAAATAACACAACACTGTAAAGCAACTATACTCCAGAAAAACATCTTTTTAATTGAAAAAAAAAACAAATTACAAGCAGTATTGACAGAAAACTAACAGATTAAATGAAGCATCAATCTTAACATAAAACCTATACTTGAAATACAATATTGTAAAGTTTAAAAATAAAAAATAAAATTGAAAAAAAAACACAAACCAACCTATACTTGAGGAAAAAAGGATCATAAAGCCAAAAACAAGATTTTAAAATAATTATTGGGCTTCCTTTGTGGCTCAGCTGGTAAAGAATCCACCTGCAATGCAGGAGACCTGGGTTCGATCCCTGGGTTGGGAAAATCCCCATGAGAAGGAAAAGGCTACCCACTGCAGTATTCTGGCCTGGAGAATTCCATGGACTGTCTAGTCCATGGGGTCACAAAGAGAGACATGGTTTTTCCAGTAGTCATGTATGGATGTGAGAGTCGGACCATAAAGAAAGCTGAGCACTGAAGAATTGATACTTTTGAACTGTGGTGTTGGAGAAGACTCTTGAGAGTCCCTTGGACTGCAAGGAGATCCAACCAGTCCATCCTAAAGGAGATCAGTCCTGAATATTCATTGGAAGGACTGATGCTGAAACTGAAGCTTCAATACTTCAGCCACCTGATGCGAAGAACTGACTCACTGGAAAAGACTCTGATGCTGGGAAAGACTGAAAGCAGGTGAAGGGGACAACAGAGGATAAGATGGGTGGATGGTATCATTGACTTGATGGACATGAGTTTGAGCAACCTCCGGGAGTTGGTGATGGACAGGGAAGCCTAGCGTGCTGCAGTCCATGGGGTCACAAAGAGTTGGACACGACTAAGCAACTGCACTGAACTCAAAGTCATTACTGTATTCCCAGAAAGATACCAGAAGATCCACTGGAGACACCGAAAGGTAACATTTGATTATACAATAAAGCCAGTATGTGGTCTGATTGGTAGGAAAGACAGAGCAAGAGAACTTAATAGTGAGGTGGAAAGACAAAGTAGTTTCTGCAGAATTATATTAAGCAGAAGGACAGTGCAGGTTGAAAAGTGGAAGAACACTGCAAACACTACACTACCACTCAGGTGGATACTTCCTAAGCTCTTTACTTGTACTACCTCACTTCTCTTTACAGCAACTGTTCACAATAAGTACTAGTACCAGAGGACAATTAAAATAAGGGTTAATAATTTTTAAACCATTCAAATTTAATTTGCAGTAATGACTGACAAGTTTATTCAGACTTATCTTCATCCTAAAATTAGAAAATCCTTTAATTAGTAAAAAAAAAAAAAAAAATCATTGTAGATCTTAGAATATAGTAGAAAACTACCAGTCTAATCCTGGGGAAAAAAAAAAAAAAGCTAAAATCCAGAAGAGAAAGCAAATTACCAGAGCACCAAAATCACCGATCCTATGAAGGTATCTGCCCATTCAGTAAAGTTTGCTCTCGGTTCTGAGACTTGAAGAGGCAAAGGGAGAGAAGTCAAGACCCAAAGCCTGTCCCAGCGGCAAGTCTAATAGGACACGGTATTTACTGAGCTGAGACCCAAGAGTACCTTAGGTAAAAATGAACCAGAAAGAAGTCAAGGCCCAAAACATCTCCCAAGATACTGGAAATTTAAATCTCAAAGGTGGACTGTGGCAGCAAATGAGGCACAGTTCTGCAAAAGTAAACTAGAGCATAGGACCAAAATATCCAAAATGCAAGGGAGAAACCGAAAAAAAGTGGGGGGAGAACCAAAGAGAGGGTGAGAGAAGGACAGAATGAGAAGGCTGAATGTATGTTTAATCAGACCCACAGAAGAAGAAAACAGCAAAATGAAACAGAGGAAATACATGAAGAGATAATGGCTATAAACTGAGTGCTGAAGATACCAATCCATACATATAAGAAGCCCAAGAACTCATAAGCAAGAAAACAAAAACAAAACAAAACAAAGATGTCATATGTAGACTAAAGTGTGAAACAGCAGAGAAGACACAGGGAGAATTAAAACAAACAGAACAAGAGATGGAGATGAAAAGAGATTTCAGAAAGAAAAGAGTGATTTGTCCAGGAAATCCGGAAAACCTGAAGATAAACATCTTATACAAATTGAATGAAAAATGCCAAGCAAGAATTCTATAACCAGCAAAAATAGTCTAAAAAGGAAGATGAAATAAAGACATTT
>NW_011494727.1:3116869-3121027 GCF_000754665.1 Bison bison bison
AAGAGAATTCATTACTGGTATATTTACACTAAAGAAAACACAAAAGATGTTCCTCAGCCAGAAGGAGAATAGACCCACATGAAAGCACAGAAAATCAGAAAAATAAGCATGATGAAAGAACAATATATATGAGCAAGACTAAGTAAATAATGATTATGTAAAATAATTCCTTATGGAATTTAAAAATACATATACAATTAAAATGCGTAGTAGCAACAGCACAAAAGCTGTGGTGACAAGGTAACTGGAGTTCTATAAAGTGAAGTGAAGTGAAGTCGCTCAGTCGTGTCTGACTCTTTGTGACCCCACGGACTGCAGCCCACCAGGCTCCTCCGTCCATGGGATTCTCCAGACAAGAACACCGGAGTGGGTTGCCATTTCCTCCTCCAGGGATCTTCCCAACCCAGGGATCAAACCTGGGTCTCCCATATTGCAGGCAGACGCTTTACCATCTGAGCCACCAGGGAAGTCAAGATCCTCCCATTTTCCAGAGGGGATGAAAGCACTAAATTTGTGAGATACTAATATGTCAAAGATATGTGATGTAATCCCTAGGGTAGCCACAAAAACAACAGTAAAACAATATTTAATCACAGAAAGGATAAGTTTGAATAAAGAACACTTCATTAATGCAAAAGAAAGCCACACAGAACATGATGTACAAAGAGAAGACCCAATAAAGGTGATAAATTTAAGCATAAAGTATACTAATAGTTCGGGCTTCCCTGGTGGCTCAGAAGGTAAAGAATCCACCTGCAATGCAGGAGATCTGGGTTCGATCCCTGGGTTGGGAAAATTCCTTGGAGGAGGGCATGGCAACCCACTCCAGTATTCTTGCCTGGAGAACACCCATGGACAGAGGAACCTGATGGGCTACAGTCCATGGGGTTGCAAAGAGTCAGACACAACTGAGTGACTAAGCACAACACATATAATAGTTCAACTACAAATTAAAAAAAAAAAAAACCCAAACTTCAATTAAGACACCTTTTAGAACAATGAGTTAAAAATAAAAATCTCAACTGTATTGCTGCTTACCAAAGTCAGGTCTTAAAAATATACAAGATTACTGACAAGTTGAAAAATGTGAGAAAAGATATGCCACGCCAGAATTAATCAAAGAAAGCTTGTGCAACTGAACAAATATCAAACAAAATAATGCTAAGGCAAACCATGAGAGACAAAAGAGGACATTTCACAAGTATAAAGGGGACAATCCCAGAGGAACAATTCTAAAGCTTACCAGTCTACAAAAATCTATAATGGGAAAAAAAAAAGATCAACAAACCTAAAACAAGAAGACAGTCAAGACTACAATAAAAGCTAGCAATTTAAACACATTTCTCTTGGCAACTGACAGAATAAGATGATCAAATGTAAGGATCTATAAGATTAAACATAAAATTAACAAATTTGGCTCAACATAAAACTGCATCAAATGAGGTCAACACACTTTCCCTATAACTGTACATACAGCCTCTAACAAAGGGCATAAAGGAAGTCCCAACAAATTCTGAAGACCAGAATCACACAGAAGACTTTCTATGAACACAGTAGAATTAAGCTAAAACCCCATCATGAAAAGACAACAGTAAGGGACTTCCTTGGTGATACAGTGGCTAAGACTTCGCTCCCAATGTAGAAGGCCTGGGTTTGATTCCTGCTCAGAGAACTAGATACCGCTAGCTGCAACCAAGAGTCTGCATGACAAAACTGAAGAACCGCATGCTGCAAAGACCGAAGATCCCACAGCCACAACTAAGACCCAGCACAGCTAAATAAATACTCTAACAGTAATTTTTAAAATAAGCATACAACAAAGTTCCAAATGTTTTGATGTTAAACCACACATTTCTGTAGTGTTAACAAGGTTAACACTAACAAGGTTCTGTAGGTTAACAAGATATTCAATAGAATTTAGAAAGTATTTTTACCTGAATGAGAATTAGAAGACATCACAAGTCATAGAATGCACTTAAACCCACGTGCAGAAGGAAACGTACAGCCTGTGGTGCTAGTATTTGAAAGATCAAAAATCAATGATCAGGATGATGTCAGTGAAATGGCAGAGCAAGGACCTCTTGAAAATTCTTTCCTCCATATAAGCAGTGGCAATGTAACATGGAAGAACAAAACCTGACTCCATGTCGGACCTGTTTCTTCCACTTTAACCTTTGCTTCCTTTTGTTATTGATAACTCTCCTCACTGAAAGGATGCCGTCAGTAGCTGTAAGCATACATAATGGCCTGCCTCAGGGAACCCTGCCCTCCGCCTGATATTAAACTGAAGTGCCTTTGTTCAGCTCACAGGGAGACACCGTGGCCTTGCCCACCTGTGAGTGCCTGCAGGAGGAAGAAATGAACACATCCCCTTCCAGAGGTTGGCTAAATTAGGTGATACTTAGCAAGACTCATGGCCTTTTTACTTTACTTCCTCCTTCCCTTCTCTGTTCCCAAAGAACAACCTGGCATCCAGACTTTAAGTCCAGTATCTTCTCAGACACCCAGCTTTCCAAATACAGTCGCTATCCCTTGCCTCAACACCTCAACTCCTGATTCCTGGCCTGGTGTATGGCAAGAAGACTGAGCTTGGACTTGGTGACAAGAAAATCAGCAGAAATTGTCAGACGAACTTTTTCAGAACTCTGAAAATTAAACAAAGGTTTGCAGGGATCGAAAACATGATTTAAATCGCAACTACAAAAGATCTGAAGCCCAGTAAAAACAGCACACTTTGTGGCTTTTTAATTTGGACTATTTCCATCTCCTTCTCCCTAGCTCTCCAGCAAGCTTGAAAACCAAGAGCTCCGTGTCACAGGGAAGATTATTAATAGCATCCTGGAAGCCACCAGAAGGGGCAAAACAGGACTGGAGCTCAAACCTCATTCCCAGAGGTTGTCATTACTTGATTTTTTCCGGTAGTTCTGTGGAAGTTTTCATTTTTCTAGGCTGTCTTTGGAGCTTACCAAGAATGAGTAAGCTTTCTCTAGGTTAAGTTTGTCAAACAATCAAAGGCAATTGTTAAACATCTGGTGCCTCAGGTAGTAAATAACAGTTCAGGCAAACAGACTACCAAAAAAGCTTACTGGGAAAAGCTGAGGAATAAGATACCCACAGGGGACTTGAAATAGCTCAACATGCTCCCGTGAAATCTGGAAGGCCCTAAGCTCTCAGTTCGATTAACTTTGAGGCTCTGCACCAGCAGGGAAGTGAAGGCTACTGTAGAGTCAATAAGCTGTAAGGCTCAGTGAGGAAGGCACTCTGGCAAAGACCAAGGGACTGACCAGTTCTAGGCATGTAAGGAGATTTCTGTCCAGTCATTAGCTGGCCACTAAAATAACCAAAAAGATTTCAGTGGACACATGAAGGAAAAAAAAAACCTTCACGGAATTAGCTGAGAAAAAGTCACTGAGTAACAACAAAGAGAACGGCAAACTCTGAGAACAGGTAATCTGATTTTCATATTTGTCATTTAAATAATTTAGTGTCCCCCTTTCAATTCAAAATTTACAAAATATGCAAAGAAAATGTTTTTTTATCATTCACAGGGGGAAAAAAAAGATGACTTAGATAAGGCATTTCAAGTATTAGATCAAGACTTCAAGCAGCTATAATATTTTAACTATTTTTAAGTCTTTATTGAATTTGTTATAATACTGCTTCTCTTTAACTTTTTTTTTTGGCCACAAGGCATGTGATATCTTAGCTCCCCAATCAAGGATTGAACTTGCATTCTGTGCGTTGGAAGGTGAAGTCCTAACCACTGGACCACCAGGGAAGTCCCTATGTTAACTACGTTTGAACAGCTGAAAGAGAAAATGGCAGAAAAACTGTAGTGTAAGAACAATGTCTCACCTGTGAAAGGAAAACCAATATGGAGTTTGTACTGCTAAAGGAGCTGTCTACAACAGTGCCGGAGGCCACTGAGGAAGCGACTTACACATGCCTCAGCCTGAATAGAACCTGACCTTCTGACCATATTTTCTTAACACAGGCATCCAGAACATTTGCCCATGTTTCAACTCTAGATACTTACTGAATCCTCTAGACAGCCTATCCCTTAGAAGCAAATATTTCCTTTCTTGTGTCAGGGCCAATCACAATTTTTGCTAGACAATTCTGACAACCTTGTAGCCCTTGTGGTTTCTGCCATTGTCA
>NW_011494727.1:3121331-3142179 GCF_000754665.1 Bison bison bison
AATCTATCCAGTCTGAGGAAGAGAAAGAGAAAGGAATGAAGAAAAAGGAGAAGTCTCAGATACCTTTGGGATAACAATCTAGAAGTCCCAAAAAGAGAGGACAGAGAAAAAGGGGGAAGAAGAATACGTGAAGAAAAATGACAAAAAATATCCCAAATTTGATGAAAACCAATTGATACATCCAAGAAACTAAATGAACAAGTAGGATGAACTCACAGACAACCTAACCCTAACCCTAAGACAAAGAGAATCTTGAAATGTGCAAGCGAAAACCAACTCATCATATAGACTCCATAAGATTAACATCTGATTTCTCATAAGAAATCATGGAGGCCAGGAGACAGTAAAGACAACATATTCACAGTGTTAAAATAACAAACTCAACCAAGAATTCTATGGCCAACAAAACAATCTTTTGAAAATAAAAATATTCCCAAATATAACCAGAAAGAGTCTGTTGTTAGCAAACTTGCCCCTACATAAATACTAAAGGCAGTCAGTCCTTCAGATTAAAATGAAAAGACAACCAAGACAGTTACTTTAACCCACACAAAGTAACAAAGACATCACAAAAAGCAACTACATAGGTAAATGCTAAAGATACCATAAAAGTATTTTTGTTTAAAATTTTCTCTTATTAAAAGATAACTGAATAAAACAGTAATTTTACATCTGTGTTGATGGGCATACAATGCATGTCATGTAACTTGTATGACATCAGCACAGAAGAGGGAGGGAATGCAGCAATACTGGAACAGAGTTTTTACATACAATGCAGGGGTTAACCTTCATATACCTTCTATTCAGCCCTCCATCTCCATGGTTCCTCCACATTGCCAGAATTCAACCAACATTGAAAAATATCTGCATATGAATGGACCCATGCAGTTTAAACCCATGTGCAGGGTCAACTGTACTACTGAAATTAAATTACTATTAATCTGAACTACACTGTCATGAATTCAAATGCTAGTTGTACCCTCCAAGGCAGCCATTAAGAAAATAACTCTGAGAAAATAACTCAGACAATACCATAAAAGGACTTCCCTGGTGGTCCAGTGGTTAAGAATCTGCCTTGCAATGCCAGGGACACCAGTTCAATCCCTGGTCCAGGAAGATCCCAAAGCCACTGGGCAACGAGGCCTGTTCGCCACAACTACCGGGCCTGTGCTCTGGAGTCCATCAGTCGCAACTACTGAAACCCAGGCACCATGGAGCCCATGCTTTGCAACGAGAGAGGCCACCACAGTAAGAAGCCCGTACACTGCAACTGGAGGGTGGCCCCCCCTCTCTACAGCTAGAGAAAGCCCGCCTGCAGCAACAAAGTGCAGTCAAAACAAAAATACTATAAAGGACAAGGAAATTAAAATGATACACTAGAAAGTATCTACTTAAAGCAGTTAATGAGGAATAGAGAAAGAAAAAAACATGATACCTGGAAAACAAACAGCGGGATGGTAAAATGTATACCCTGCTGCTGCTCTTTAGTCACTAAGTTGTGTCTGACTCTTTCGCAACCCCATGGACTTAGCCCACCAGGTTCCTCTGTCCAGGAATTTTCCAGGCAAGAGTACTAGCGTGGGTTTCCATTTCCTTCTCCAGGGCATCTTCCCGACTCAAGAATCAAACCCATGCCCCCTGCTTGACAGGTGGATTCTTTACCACTGAACCACCAGGGAAGCCCTAGATGTATATCCTACTTTACCATTAATTACATTAAATGTGGACAGACTAAATTGTCCACTTAAAAGATTTTTTTAAATGGATTTTAGAAAACCATGATCCAAATATATGCTGTGGAGACACTTTAGGTTCAAAGAAACAAACAGGTTAAAAGTAAAAAGATGGAAATACATACATACATACATATATATATATATATATATATATCCTGCAAAGAGCAACTAAAAGAAAACTGAAGTGGCTACACTAATATCAGAGAAAATAAACCATGAGACAAAAATTGTTATTAGAGACAAATAAGGATGTTTTATAATGATAAAAGGGTCAATCCATCAAAATATAGCAGTTATAAACACAGATGAACCTAAAAGCAGAACACTAAAATATACGAATTAAAAACTGACAATTGATAGGATAAATAGGTATTTCACAGCAGTAGTTGGAAACATCAATACCACAATTTCAATAGTGAAAAGGACAAGGAAACAGAAGATCAGCAGGAAAAAGAAAACGTGAACACTATGAACCAGCTAGAACCAAAGCCATCCCTAACACACTCCATCCAGTAACAGCAGAAATCACAGCTTTCTTAAGTGGATACTGAACATTCTCCAAGACAGACCAAATGTAACTGCATAAAACAACAACAAATTTGAAAGGCTTCAAATCATACAAAGAATATTCTCTGAACACAATAGAGTCAGATCTGTAAAAGAAAAAAATGGAAAATTCATGAATATGGAAATTAAACACAGGCAGTAGCTCAAAGAAGAAATCACATGGAAAAAACAAAATGAATGAAGAAACAAAATATTAAAATTTAAGTCATACAGTGAAAGCAATACTTGAAAAGTTGTAAGTGCCTATACTAAAAAAGACCTTTAATGAATTACCTAACATTGTGCCTTATGGAACTAGAAAAACAGCCAGGAAACAAACAAAACCAAAAAGCAAGCAGAAGAGACAAAGTAACAAAGATTAAAGCAGAAATAAACACTAGAAAAACTATAGAGAAAAGTCAATAGAACCAAAAGTTAGTTCCTTGAAACACTTGCAAAATTGACAAACCTTAAGCTAGACTGATCAAGGGGCGGGGTGGGGAGGATCAAGGACTCAAATTACTAAAATCAGTAATGAAAGTGACAACATTACTACCAACCTTAAAAGAAATAAAAAGGGGTTATAGAAACTAAAAGAGGTCACTATCTCTTGTATGTCAAATTAGAAAACCTGTTTGAAATAAATTTTTACAAAGGCACAAATTACTGAAACTGATATAAAAAGAAATAGGCAATTTGAATATATCTACAATAAACAAACAACCTGAACAATAATCAAAAAACTTCCCACAAAGAAAAGTCCAGGGCCAAATGGCCTTATTGGTGAATTCTTCAAATTCACCAATTGAAGTATTCTTCAATTCTTAAAAAGAAATTACAATTCTTCATAATTACAATTACAATTCTTCATCTTCCCACCCCAAAAAAGGGAAGAGAAGAGAATACTTAACAATTCAGTCCTGAGGTCAGTATGCCCCGATAACCAAAAGTAGACAAAGACATCACAAGAAAATCAGACCTATAGCCCTTACGAATTTAAACACATAAATCCTTCACAAAATGCTAGCAAAACAAATGTGGTAGCATATAAAAAAGATTACACATCATGACCCAATCAGACTTTTCCCCAAAATGCAAGGCTGATTCAACACTTGATAACTGATCAGTGAAATATACCATACTAGGACAAAAAGTACTTAACCATCTCAATAGACCCATAAAAAAATATTTAACAAAATAAAACACCCTTTCCTGATTTAAAAAATTCCATAAACTAAAGACAGAAAGGAACAATCTCAACCTGATAAAGTGAAAGTGAAGTTCCTCAGTCGTGTCTGACTCTTTGTGACCCCACGGACTGCGGCCCACCAGGCTCCTCCGTCCATGGGATTCTCCAGGCAAGAACACCGGAGTGGGTTGCCATTTCCTCCTCCAGGGGATCTTCCCTACGAGGGATCGAACCTGGGTCTCCCGCATTGCAGGCAAGTGCTTTACCTCTGAGCCACCAGGGAGGCCCCCAAAACCCCATATCTAACCTTATATTTAATGGTCAAAGACTGAAAACTTTCCCCATATGACTGGAATAAGACAAGAATACCTACTTCTTACAATTCTTATTCAAAATCGCATTGAAGTTTCTAGTGAGAGCAATTGGGCAGCAATCTAAGTAAAAGACGTTTAGATTGGAAAGGAAAAAATAAAACTATTTGCAGGAGACATGATCTTAGATAAAGACAGTCCTAAGGAATCCACAAAAAAACAATTAGAGCTAACACTCAGTTTAGCAAAGTGGCAGGTATTAATACAACATCAATACATAAAAATAGTTCTATTTCTATACACTAGCAATGAATAAACTGAAAAGGAAATTAAGAAAAAAATTTCATTTACAACAGCATTAAAAAAAAAACTTACAAATAAAGTACAGAGACATACATAGAAAACTATAAAGCACTGCTGAAAAGAAATTAACAGTATCTCATGCTCACTGGTTGAAAGACTTACTATTAAAATAGCAACAGTTTGCAAATCAAGCTACAGATCAAAGTCTCAATTGCTTGTTCTGCAGAAATTAACAACCTGGTCTTAAAATTCATATGGAAATGTAAGTGACCATGAATACCTCAAGCCACCTCAGACTTGTTGGAAGACTTATATTTCCCAATTTCAAAATGTACTACCAGGCTACAGTAATCAAGACTGTGTGGTACTGGCTTTATCAATGGGATAGAACTGCAAGTTCAGAAATAAATCCTGGCATTTATGGTCAACTGATTTTCTACAAGAATGCCAAGATCATTCAGTGGGGAAAGAATATTCTTTTCGACAAATAGTTCTTGGACAATTGAGTATCTGCAAGCAAAAGAATGAAGTTGGGATGCTCATCCTACAACACATTTAAAAATTAACAAAAAATGGATCATAAAGCTAAATGTGATAACTAAAGCTAGAAAACTTTAAAAGACAACATAGGGATAAACCTTTGCAACACTGATGAGCCAATGGTATCTCAGATATGATACCAAAAATACTAACAACCAAAAAGGGGCAAAAATAAACAAATCAGACTTCATCAAAATTAAAAACTTTTGTGCTAGGAGAGAAGACACTATCAAGAAAACGAAGAGACAAGCCACAGAATGGAGAAAATATTTGCAAATCATACATCTGGTAAGAGTGCAACATCTAGGCTATATAAAGAACTCAAAGCTCAACAGTAAAAATAAATAAATAAATAAAATTAGCTAGGGATTTAAAGAGATATTTGTCCAAAGAAAATACAAAACAGCCAATAAGCTCAACATGATTAGAAAAATCAAAGTGACAATGAGATAAAACGTCACACCCACTAGAATGGCTATAATAAAAAAAATAATTAAGAGTACTGATGAGGATATCGAAACCCTCATACACTGCTGGTTGGAAAGGAGAATGGGGCAGCTGCTTTGGAAAACAGTTTGGCAGTTTATCAAAAAGTTAAGCAGTGAGATACTACATGATCCAAAAACTCACTCTAGGTATGTACCTAAGAAAAGTGAAAACATATTTCCATGTAAAAACTTCTGTATAAATGTTCTTAACAGTGTTATTCATAATAGCCAAAAGCAGAAACCACCCAAAATAGTCGTTTTGATGAATGGATAAAGAAAATGTGACAAGTCCATATTATGAAATATTATTCAACCAGAACAAGGAACGATGTTCTGATTCATGGTACAACACGGATGGATGTTGAAAATACTATGTTAAGTGAAAGAAGCTCAACATAAAAGACCAAATAGTCCATCATTCCACACATGAAATACTCAGGGTGGGCAAATCCATGGAGATTAAAAGCAGGTTAGTGGTGCCAAGGTATGGGAGAATGGTAGATAGGAGTGACATTTAATAGGTAGGGGGTCTTCTTTTTGATGTGATGAAAATGTTCTGGAACTAAGAAACGAATGATACGGTTTCACAATTTTTTGAGTACACTAAAACCACCGAATTGTACATTTTAAAATGGTCGACACATTATATATGTGTCGGCCGTTATATATAGTATCTAAAATACCATACTCTAAGTACGTCCTCTTCAAGAATTTAGAAAAACAATGAATAAAGCCCAAAGAAAGCAATAGGAAGAAAAGAAAAAAAACTAACTGACATATAAAAATACATCAGCGTGGGGTACAAAATTCAAAGCCAAAAGTTCATCTTTAAAACAATTAACTAAAAGGAAAAAAAAGTACAGCTTATCATTGTCAAGATGTCAGTAAATATACTGGCAACAAAATGAAATAGTGATCTACTGAACGGAAGAAAGTATTTGCCAATCATATATCTGGTAAGAGGTTAATATTCAAAATACACAGAAAATATATACAACTTAAAAGCAAAAAAAAAAAAATTTTTTTAAGAAAAAAATGGGCAGAGGACCAAAACAGACATTTTACAGAGAAGATACACAGTTGGCCAAAAGGTCTATGAAAAGATGCTTTACACATCTCTAATCATCAGGGAAATGCAAGCCAAAACCACAATGAGTTATCACCTCACACTTGTTAGAAGGGTTACTATCAGAAAGATAAGAAATAATGAGTGTTGGTGAGGGTGCAGACAAAAGGAACCCCTGTGCACTGTAGGTGGGAACTGGCATAGCCGTCACAGGAAACAGCATGGAGGTTTAAAAATTAAAACTGGAACTATCATATGATCTTGACATTCTATTTCTGGTTATTTATCTGAAGAAAATGAAAACACAACTTGAAAAGATACGTGCACCCCCAGGTTCACTGCAGCATTTGTTACAAGAGCCAAAATATGGACACAACCAAAGGGTTTATCAACAGATAAACTGATAAATACAATGTAAATAGAATATTCACCAGAATATTGCTGCTGCTTAGTTGCACAGTCGTGTCCCACTCTTTGCGACCCATGGACTGTAGCCCACCAGGCTCCTCGGTCCATGGAGATTCTCCAGGCAAGAATACTGGAGTGGGCTGCCATGCCCTCTTGCAGGGGATCTTCCCAACCCAGGGATCAAAACCAGGTCTCCCACATTGCTGGCGTATTCTTTACCGTCTGAGCCACCAGGGAAGCCCGAATATTATTCAGCTGTAAAAAAAAAATGAAATCTTGCCATTTGTGACAACATGTATGGAGGGCATTATGCTAAGGGAAATAAGTCAGACAAGGACAAGTATTACATGATCTCACTTACACATGGAATCTAAAAATGAAAAAAAAATATTGCCACCAAGTTCACAGATACAAAGACACATTGGAGACTGTCAGATGTGGGGTGGGAAGAAATGGGGAATGAGTGAAGAAATGGGCAATTTCCAATTACAAAATAAGTCAAAGGGATGTAATGTACAGCCTGGTATCTACAGTTGGCTCAGCAGTAAACAATCTGCCTGCCAAGGAGAAGACTTGGGTTAGATCCTTGGGTCAAGAAGATCCCCTGGAGAAGGAAATGGCAACCCACTCTGGTATTCTTGCCTGGGAAATCCCATGGACAGAGCCTGGTGGGCTACAGTTCACAGGGTTGCAAAGAGTTGGACATGACTTAGTGCCTAAACAGAGGCAGCAGCACTGCAAATTTTAAAACTGCTAAGAGAATAAATCTTAAAAGTTCTCATCACAAGAAAAAATTCTTTAACTATGTATGATGATATGTTACTTAGACTTACTGTGGTGATCACGTCACAGTATATACCAATATCAAATATGTTATACACCTAAATTTAGTAACATTGTAAATGTCAATTATACCTAAGTAAATGGAAATAAAGAATACTGGTAACTTTAAAACAAAGAATAGCTATTATATATAAATTTATGTCAATGAACCTGAAATTTTAAATGCAATGGAGAAATTCCTAGAAAAACTCAACTTACCAAAACTTAAAAGAAACAGAGTATATAAATAATTCTTTATCTAGTTAAAAAAAAACAACTGAACCCATAATTTAAACCATTCCCTCAAAAAATAAAACACTCCAGGCACAGGTTGTTTCCCCAGTAAATAAAACCAAAACTTAAGGACAAGTACTGTAAATTGTACAAACTTTCTCCCAAAGAACAGGAAAAAAAGGAACTTTCTCTTTCGTTTCAAGAGGCCAGTATAACCCTGATACCAAGATATTTTAAGGAAGGAAAATTACAAGCTGATCTCAAATTCATTAACACAAAAATCCTAAAGACAACATTTGCAAATCAATTCCAGCAATACACTAAATAAACTACTTAATCACCAAGTTGAATTTATTCCAAGCATGGTTTAATGCCAAGTTGGGTTTACTTGGGTATTCTTTTCTAAACGTTATCTACACATGTTGTTTTGTTTTTAATTGCTTTAAATCTTTTGGCTCCGCTGGGTCTTCACTGCAGCACGCAGGCATCTCTTGTTGCGGGTTTAGTTACCCTGCAGCACATGGGATCTCAGTTCCCCAACCAGGGATGGAACTGTATCCCCTGCATTGAAAGGCAGATTCTCAATCACTGGCCCACCAGGAATGTCCCAAACCCACATATTGTTTTTTTTAGAATGAGAAAATTCAAATGAACAGATGCAGAAAAACCTGAAATCATTTAACATCCAATCATGACTTTCAAAAAGCCTTCTCAGCAAATTCTAAAAATAAATTAATTTCCTTAGCCAAGTAAAAGAGTATCTAAAAAACTTCAGCTAACACTCAATGGTGAAATGCTGAAAACGCCCATTCCTGTAACCCCTCCCACAAGACCAGAAACAAGACAAAAGATGCTTGTCACTGTCACTTCTATTCAACACTCTACTGCATAACCGAAGCCAGTGAAATAAGTAATGGGAAAAAAGTAGAAGGACTGGAAAGAACAAAACATTCACAATCTGCAGACAATGTATTTGTGTATGTAGAAAATTCCTTAAGAATCTATAAGTAAACTCTTGCTGGTGTTTAGCAAGTTTATGAAGTAAATTTATCAAGTTCACTGAAGGTAATATGCAAAAAGCTTTTTTTCTATGTACTAGAAAATAATTAGGAAACAAATTTTTAAATAATTCCGTCTACAATATTATCCAAAGAGTCAACCAAGAAGGCTTCTCAAAGATTAACACAAGAAACATCCTCGTTTCCTCAAAAGAGAAAGATTTCTGAAGTATGGCATGAAAATGCTAACTGAAAATTTAAAAAAATCAATTAATTGGAACCATCTTAAAATGAAGAACTTATCATCATCAAAAGACAACATTAGGAGACTAAAAAGATAAGCCCCAAATGCGGGAAATATTAGCAATGCATGTATCCAACAAAGGTCTCCGCCAGAATAAATACTGCCTACAAATCTGACTCGCCCAACTGAGAACAGCATCCACGACTGCGTAACTACACGGTAGGACAGTATTTGAAGTGGCCAACAGCATGAAAATGTTAAAACCTCAGTAGGTATTCGGAAGATACAAATTTTAAACCATAATGGGTAACATTCTATCCACAAGAACAGCTACATGAAGAAGAGTTGATAATTTCAGTACTTGATGCTGGTATGAAGCAGCTGGCACTAACACACCCTGCTGGTGGGAAAGTACTGTAAAATAGTACAGTTTCTTTGGGAAAGTTTGGAATTATCTATTAATTTTAAAGAATCTCAAACTTAGGGAGCTTGTGTGTCAGGATTCATGCACAAAAAAATCATTCCATCACTGTTTAACAGCCCCAAACTAGAAACAACCTAAATGTTGAACATCAAAACTAAAAACTGTTAGGTATTTCATGATACTCTATACAGCCATCAATGTTAACAAATTACAGTTGCATGCAACATGAATGAGTTTCATAAAAGCATACAATAAAGTTCAAATTTTAGATACATTTTAGTTTTATAGGCATGGGAATAACATACATCAAAGAAAACACAGAAAAATAATGGTTGCATCTGGAGAAAGGGAAATGTGATCTTTAGGGAAAACATGGGGGTCTTTGGGGGTACTGGTAATGAGAGTAGTACTTATGTGGGTACTGTATAATTTATTAGTGTGTACAATGGTTTTAGCAATTTCTTAAGTATGGTACCCTTAATTTAAGAAAGTCAAGCAAACCAGTCCAAAAATGAACCAAGTAAAAAATGATAATCTAAGAAACCAGTGGAAGTTACTAAAATCTAAATACATGATGTATGCATATCACACATCAAAACTACAACTAAAATCCTAAGTGTTAGGAGGGTTCTGGGAAGACGGAAGAGGAGGAAGCACCAGGAATCTGTCTCACCAGCTAGGCAACAACTGTACTAGCTGAATCTATAAGGATGCAACTATTTCAGGACTCTGCTGAAGTCTGTTGAAGGTTTGCAACTTCAAAGGGAAAACTCAGAAGGTAAATGGCTGTTAATTTCAGTCAATTTCAGCTCTCAGCACAGTAAAAGCCATCTATGCCCACATGTTCCTGTAACAGTTAGGACAGTTTGTGGGAGTAAGAGTATGCAAAAAGGACCGTCTCCTGCAAATACTGTGATCTGTGCTCTGATCACTGACTGTTCCTTCTGATCACAAAGGTCCAGACACAGGTAGGCAGCCATTCTTGCATCTTGTTGTTGCACTATTCAATTGCTGCAAGACCCACCGCCTCCAGCTGAAGTGGCTTGCACAAGATTAAATGGGTTGGTGCCATTCCCCCAACCTTGCCCCTCACTTTCATCTTTTATTTTTCACCTTTTCTCATGGGAGCCAGATATTAAAGACTACGGCATTCTAAAACAACTGCATGTATGGGGAAAATTAGATGCGGCTGCATGTGCCCAGGGCAAGGCTCAGTAAACAGCTGTGGGGACTCCTCAGGCTGATCCTTGACAAAAGCAGGCTACAATAACCAAAACAAAGCAAAACCATAAAAACAGCAAACTATGGGGGAGGAGGAGAATTAATTTTCCAGACTTACCATATTATTAGATTCAAACATACAGCATCCAATGAAAAAAATCACAAGGCATACAAAGAAATAGGATAGTATGGCCCATTCAAAGGAAAAAAAAAAAAAATCAGTAAAACTGTCCCTGAAAAAGACCTAATGGCAAATATGCCAAAGAATTTAAACAATGATCTTGAAAATACTCAAAGAACTAAAGGAGGATGTAGAGAAAGTCAAGAAAACAATGTGTGAAATGAACAATGGAAATGTCAACAAAGAGAGAAAACCTAGGAATTTCCTGGCAGTCTGGTGATTAGGACACTGAACTCTCATTGCCAAGGGCCCAAGTTCAATCCCTGGTCAGAGAACTCAGATCCCACAAGTTGCACAGCATGGACAAAAGAGAGAGAGAGAGAGAGAGAGAAAACCTCAAAACAAAACGAAAAAAGAAATTCTGCAGCTGAAAAATGCACTAACCGAAATGAAAATTTCACTAGATAGTTTCAACAGTATATTTGACCAAGCAGAAGAAATCAGTGAACCTAAAGATAGCACAATGAAAACTGTCAAGACTTACGAACAGAAAGAAAAAAGATTTAAGGGATTTCCCTCATGGTTCAGTGATTAAGAATTTACCTTGCAATGCAAGGGCATGTGTTCTATCCCTGGTCCTGCAACTAAGCCCATGCACTCTGGAGCCTGTGCTCTGCAATGGAAGAAGCCACTGTAATGAGAAGCCCACGTGCCACAACTAGAGCGTAGCCTCGACTCGCCACAACTAGAGAAAGCCTCTGTACCACTACAAAGACCCACCAGAGCCAAAAAGTAAATAGATGCTTTTAAATAAAGATTTAAGGTAAATGAACAGAACACCAGGGACATGTGGGACACCATTAAGTACACTAACAAATTCATCCTGAGAATCCCAGGAGGAGGGGATGTGGGGATGGAGGCAGAGAGAATATCTGATAAGAGATAATGGTTGGGAACTTCTGAAATTTGATTAAAATGAATATAAACAATGAAGGTCGAAAAAACTCCAAGTGAGGTGAACTCTAAGAGACTCACACCAAGCCACATTATAATCAAATTTTTAAGAAAAAAGACACAGAGGACCTTAAAAGGAGCAGAGAGAAGCAAATCATCACATACAAGGATCCTCAATAAGATTATCAACAGATTTCTTATCAGAAGCCATTGAGGCCAGAAAACTGAGGGCTGAGAGTCAAATTGTTAAAAGAAAAAGAACTCTCAACTGAGAATCCTGTACCCAGCAAAACTGTCCTTCAAAAGTGACGGAGAAATCTAGGATATGTCCAGATAAACAAAAGCTGAGGGAGCTTGTGACCAACCTGCCCTGTAAGAAAAGCAGCCCAGCAAGGGGAAATGAGAGGACACCGGGCAGTAACCTGAAACCACATGGAGGAAAAAAGATCTAAATACACGGAAATATACAGGCAATTACAAAAGCAAGCATGACTGTTAACAAGGGCTGGTAGCTGTACCCATTTTCTACCTTATCTAAGAGACTGATACATTTAAGGAAAAAAAAAACAATGTAAAAGCTAATATTACTGTAACTTTTGTTTATAACTCCCAATCTTACTGTCTACATAATTTAGGGGACTAACGCATCTGAAAGAATTTTAAGTTTATCTTTTGAGGTACACACTAGTATAAAGACGTAATTTTATGACATCAAAAACGGAAAGGGGTGGGAACAGAGCTGCAGAAGAGCAGAAATTTTTCTATGTTATTGAAGTTAAGCTGCTGTAAACTCAAATTATAGTCTTATAACTTTGACATTAAATGTAATCCCCATGGCAACCACAAAAATAGCTACAGAATTTACACACCAAAAAATTAAGAAGGAATTTAAACATTTCACTATAAAAACATCAACTAAACACAGAAGACAAGAATGCAGAAAAATGAGAGACAAAAGGCTATAAGGCATATAGGAAAAATGGTAAAAGTCAGTCTTCTCCTTTGTTGCTGTTTTTCAGTCACTTAGTCATGTCCAACACTTTGTGACCCCATGGACTGCAGCACACCAGGCGTCCCTGTCCTTCACCATCTCCCAGAGCTTGTTCAAACTCATGCCCATTGAGTAGGTGATGCCATTTAACCATCTTGTCCTCTGCTGTCCCCTTCTGCTCCTGCCTTCAATCTTTCCCAGCATCAGGGTCTTCTCTAATGAGTCAGCTCTTCACATTAAGTGGCCAAAATATTGGACCTTCAGCTTCACCATCAGTCCTTCCAGTGAATATTCAGGATTGATTTCCTTTAGGATTGTCTGGTTTGATCTCCTTGCAGTCCAAGGGGCTCTCATGAGTCTTCTCCAACACCACAGTTCAAAAGCATCAATCCTTCGTCACTCGGCCTTCTTTAAGGTCCAACTCTCACATCCACCATGACTACTGGAAAAACTATAGCTGTGACTATGTGGACCCGTGCTGGCAAATTAACATCTCTCCTTTTTAATATGCTAAGCTGGTCATAGCTTTTCATCCAAGGAGCAAGCGTCTTTTAATTTAAAGGCTGCAGTCACCATCTGCATTGATTTTGGAGCCCAAGAAAATAAAGTCTGTCACCATTTCCATTGTTTCCCCATCTATTTGCCATGAAGTGATGAGTGCCATGAACTCATTTTCTGAATGTTGAGTTTTAAGCCAGCTTTTTCACTGTCCTCTTTTACCTTCATCAAGAGGCTCTTTAGTTCTTCACTTTCTGCCATAAGGGTGGTGTCATCTGCATCTCTGAGGTTATTGATATTTCTCCCTCTGATCCTGATTCCAGCTTGTGCTTCCTCCAGCCCAGCATTTTGTATGATGTACTTTGCATATAAGTTAAATAAGCAGGGTGACAATATATAGCCTTGATGTACTTCTTTCCCTATTTGAAACCAGTCCATTGTTCCATGTCTGGCTCTTAACTGTTGCCTCTTGACCTGCATACAGGTTTTGCCAGGAGGCAGGTAAGGTGATCTGGTATTCCTTCCTCTTGAAGAATTTTCCACAGTTTGTTGTGATCCACAAAGTCAAAGGCTTTAACGTGGTCAATGAAGCATATGTTTTTCTGGAATTCTCTTGCTTATTCTGTGATCCAGCGGATGTTGTCAATTTGATCTCAGTCTTCTCCTTATCAGCAATTAAATGATATAAATGGATTAAACTCTCCAATCAAAAAACAGAGATATGCAGAATGGATAAAAACACCTGATCCCATAGATCTCACTACAAGAGACTCACCTGAGATCCAAAGACAGAAACAGAAGGAAAGTGAAAGGACATAGAAAGATATTACACACGAACAGCAACCAGCAGACAGCCGGGATGCCACACTAAAGGCAGGCCAAACAGACACGGAAAAGTTAATACAGACAAGAAGAGACTCTGTATGTTACTAAAACCCTCAATATAACTATACAATATATAATTATCAAAATGTATGAAGCAAAACTTAAGAACTGAAGGGAGAGAAACAGTTCTACAATAACAGTCAGAGACTTAAATATCCCACTCAGAATAGTGAATAAATGACAAGATATTTAAATAAGGAAGTACAGCAGCTGAACAACAAAATTAACCAATTAGATTTAACAGACATATATGGAACTGTGTGTGTGTGTTCAGTCGTGTCAGACTCTTTGCAACCCCATGAACTGTAGCCCACCAGGCTTCTCTTGTCCATGGAACTTTTCAGGGAAGAATACTGGGATGGGTTGCCATTTTCCTCATCCAGGGGATCTTCACCACCCAGGAATCAAAACTACTTATCTTGTGTCTCCTGTAGTGGCAGGTAGATTCTTCACCACCAGTGCCACCTGGAAAGCTCATGGAACATTCTATCCAACAACAAATACACATTATCTAGTGTCTATGGGACATTTTCCATACTTCAGGCAACAAATAAAGTCTCCATATATTTTTAAAGATATCAAACAAAGCATCTTCTCTGACAACAACAGGACAGAGTTAGATAGAAATCAGTAACAAAATTGAAACTGAAACATTTACAAAACTGAGAAAACTGAGTAACACTTTTAAACAACCAAGGAATCAAAGAAGAACTGAGAAGGGAAATGAGAAACCTTCAGAAACAAATGAGAACAAAAACACAACATACAAAGACTTAAGGGCCACTGCAAAAGTGGTGCAATGAAGGAAATCTGTATCTAGAAAAGATGACATTAAAAAACAAGAAAGATCTCAAAGCAACACCCTAACTGCAACTAAGACCTGATGCAGTCAAACAAGTAAATAAATGTTATTAAAAATTCAACATCCTTTCCTGAACAAACCCTCTTTTTTAACAGAATAGGAACAGAATGAAATTACGTTCGTATAATAAATGCCATATATGTAAAACCCACAGAAAATGTCATATTCAATGGTGAAAGATTGAACACTTTTTCTTTTAAGATCAGGAACCAGACAAAGATGTCTGCTTTCACCAACTTTTATTCAACATATTACTGGAAGTTTCAGCCAGAGCAATTAATTAAACAAGAAACATAAAAGGCATCCAAGTTGGAAAGCAAAAAGTAAAATTATCTGTTTGAGTAGAATACACTCTTATATGCAGGAAATCCTAGTCTCCACAAAAAATGCTGTTAGAGCTAATAAATGAATTCAGCAAAGCCAGCAGATACCAAGCCAACACACCAAAATCAGCTGTATTCATATACACAATGAACAATTTGAAAAGGAAATTACAAAAACAATACCATTTATAACAACATCAAAAAGAATAAAATACTTAGGAATTAACCAAGAAGGTAAAAAACTTGTAAATTAAAACTACAAAACACTGCTGAAAATAATTAAAGACAACATAAATAAATGTAAACACATCCCATGTTCATGAATTGGAAGACTTCATATTGTTAAAATGTTAATGTTATTCAAAATGATTCAATGCAATCCCTATCAAAACCCCAATGACTTTTTGTAGAAACAGAAAAACCTGTCCTAAAATTCATATAGAATCTCAAGTGACCTGAACAGTCAAAACAATTTTGACAAAGATCAACAGAACCGGACTCAGCATTTCCTGATTTGAAAACTTACCTCAAAGATATGGTAATCAAAACGGTGCAGTATTAGCATAAAGACAGACATACAGACTGAATAGAAGGTCTGGAAATAAACCCTTGCAGACATGGTCAAATGACGTTTAACAAGATGCCAAGACTACTGAATCAGAGAAGGCGATGGCACCCCACTCCAGTACTCTTGCTTGGAAAATCTCATAGACGGAGGAGCCTGGTGGGCTGCAGTCCATGGGGTTGCGAAGAGTTGGACGTGACTGAGCAACTTCCCTTTCACTTTTCACTTTCATGCATTGGAGAAGGAAATGGCAACCCACTCCAGTGTTCTTGCCTGGAGAATCCCAGGGATGGGGGAGCCTGGTGGGCTGCCGTCTGTGGGGTCGCACAGAGTTGGACACGACTGAAGTGACTTAGCAGCAGCAAGACTACTGAATAGGGGAAAGAACCGTCTTCAGTAAATGGCGCTTGGAGAATTGGACATCCACTTGCAAAAGAATGAAGTTGGACTCTCACCCAATGCCATGTTACTCAAAGTGGATCAATGAACAAAATATAAGACCCGAAACAATGAAACTTAGTAGAAAACACAGGACAAAATTTTCACAACACTGGGTCTGGCAATGATTTCTTGAATATGACTTCACAGGCACAAGTAACAAAAGAAAATAGACAAATGAGATTTCATGAAAATGTAAAAACTTTGTACATCAAAACACACTATTCTAGTAATAAAATAAAAAGTCAACTCACAGAATGGGAGAAAATATTTGCAAATCAACATCCAATAAGGAATTAACATCTAGAATACAGAGAGATACTCCTAAAACTCAATGAGAAACCAAACCACTCAATTTAAAAGTGGGAAAGGGCATGAACAGATACTTCTACAAAGAAGATACAGAAATGACCAATAAGCACATGAAAATATGCTAAACATCACTAATCACAAGAGAATGCAAACCAAAATTACTATGAGACACCACCTTACACCCATTAGGATGGCTACTATCAAAAAAAAGAAGAGAAAAGTGTTGGTGAGGGTGTGGAGAAATTGTAACCCTTAGGCTACTAGGAGATGATGAAAAACAGTAGAGCCTCTGTGAAAAATAGTATGGCAAATTAAAAAAATTACTGTGTGATCCAGCAATTACACCTCTTGGTATATACCCCGAAAGAGTTGAAAGCAAGATCAAGGAAATACCTGTACACCTATGTTCATTCACAGCAGCATTAATCACAATAGGTAAAACGTGCAAGCAACCCAAGTACCCATCTGATGGATGAATGGATATGCAAAATGTGCTGCATGTGTACAATGGAGTATATTATTCAGCCTGAAAAAGGAAGGAATCTGCTATACGCCACAACGTGGATAGACCTTGTTAGGATAGGACATTACCCTAACTGAAATAAGCAAGTCACAAAAAAGACAAACACGTGTATGATTCCACATATCTGAAGTTGGTCAAAACCATAAAGACAAAGTATAATGGTGGCTGCCAACAACTAGGGGAAGGAAGCATGGGGAATTACTGCTCAATAGGTAGAGTTCCAGTTTTACAAGATGAAGAGTTAGGCCGATAAATAGTGGCGACTTTTGCACAACTATGTGAATGTGTCTAGTATCACTGAATTGTACACCCAAAAATACTTTAGATGGTAAATTTTATTTTTGCCACAATAAAAAAAATCCTAGATGTTATCAACATTGAATGTGCAAACAGAATTTAACATAAAAAATCTTTTCTTTTGGCCATGCTGCACACCATGTGGGATCTTAGTTCTCTGACCAGTGACTGAACCTGCAGCCCCTGCAGTGGGAGTGGAGAGTCTTAGTCACTGGACCACCAGGGAAGGCTCAGAAGTCCACCTTTTAAAAAAGACATGACCCAGGTGAGTTTGGGGGAAAACAGATTTAAGTGTATGTATGGCTGAGTAGTCCCTCTGCTGCCCACCTGAAACTATCACAGCATTGTTAAGTCACTTCAGTTGTGTCTGACTCTGTGTGATCCTATGATTGTAGCCTGCCAGGCTCTTCTGCTCATGGGATTCTCCAAGCAAGAATACTGGAGAGGGTTGCCATGCTCTCCTCCAGGTGATCTTCCCAACCAGAGATCGAACCCTGTCTTCTGCACTGACAGGTGGGTTCTTTCACAAAATAAAAAGTTGAATTAAAAAAACACATGAACACAGCAATGCTCTCACGACTGCATGCTATATATACACACACCATCATAATCATATACTACCAGCATTTAGTAAGTGCAGTTACAGGCATTATTTAGGTATTCAATACACGTATCTTATTCAAGCGTCACAAAAATCCTATAAATGTGTATTATTACTACTCCTGTGTCATGAAAACTTAACCTTATGGTTAGATCAAGTCAGTAGCACCGCCAGGATTTGTTCTCAAGGAACCTGCATCCAGAATCTGCACTTAATTTGTGTATGTTTATTATGAAATGGGCAAACTGAGTATGTTTTTCTTCAAACTATAACCTCCCCACTTAGAGAACATACATGTTTATATTTATACCACCACATAGTGGGTTGGTAACAATCTGCAACAGCCAAGAATGATCCTGCTCCATCTAATAGAGCCAAACAGACAACAGAACACGTGAGAAGCTTTTCAGAGATGAAAACCAAGTCACTCTTAAATAAAGGTAGGATTTTTCGAGGCAGAGAACATTCATTTAAGCACCAGAACAGCATTCCTGCCATGATTTCATCTGAGTCAGCAATTTTAATTATACAACATACAGAAACACACCAGACAGTATAAAAGAAAAGAACTCTGGGGCACAGTTCTGGAGACCTTTTTGGGCTGATACCACAGCTTGTATGCTACATGTATTCTTTTAACTACACAAAGTATTTTTTAATATAAACAAAACTTTTGCATCTCCACATAGTCATGGATTCAGCTTGACAAGTGTCATGTCGTTCCACCCCATCACTATGTGGAAATGCAAATGTCCAAGAGGAACCAAGGATCACGAAGGATAAAAATAGAGCACTTCACAACCAAGTATCAAAATCGACTAGAAAGCTGTGGTCTCTAAGACATGAGGACAGATGAACAATGGAAGAGAAATGCCTCCAGAAACAGACGTGCACATATAATACAGATGCTTGACTTACGAGAAAGGTGACAGCAGTACAGTGAAGAGAGATTTTTTTTCCCAACGTGGTGCTGGGTCAACTGTCCATCTATGCAGAACAAAACGAACCTTGACCTTCCACCTTACATTGTGTACAATATGAAATCTAAGACGAGTTGCAAATGTTAAGACTGAAAGGTAAAACAGTAAGTTTTCTTAAATGAAATGCAGAATATCTTCATGACTTTGGAATAGGAAAACACTTCTCAAACAGGACACAACAAAGCATTAGCCATAACTGAAAAGTTGATAAACTGCACTCCATAAAATTTAAATTGTTATTAAAAAATACCAATTAAGAGTATAAACACAAGCCACAGGTTTGGAGAAAAGATTTTTTATTATATATATCAGACAAAGAACTCATAGTGTAGAATATATAAAAGAGTAAACAGAAAATAGCTATAGCTAAACAGGAAAAAGGCAGGTAATTCTAAAGAAATATTAGTGTGTAAGACTTGAAGAGGCACTTCAGGAAAGAGGATATGCCAAGGTCAACAAACATTATGAAAAGATGCTCAAGTTCATAAGTCATCAGGGAAAGGAAACTTAAAACCACAATAGAGATGCCACTACATACTCACCAAAATAGTCAAAGGGAAAAAAAAAATACCAAATCTTGGTGAGGACGCAGAACTAACCCAAACCATCTGACAGTGAGTGTCACAAGTGTAAACTGGTGCAACTGCTGTGAGAAACTGGCAGCACGCATTAGTGCTGAAATCACAGATACTCCACCAGCCAACACTCCCAGGATACACCCAATACAAGTAAGTTCACCAAAACACACGTTCAGAGTAGCACTATTCAGAATAGCCCTAAATGTCTGTTAACAGTAGAATAAGCTGGAATATATTCACACAACAGAATACAGTACAGCAATGGGAACAAATGATCCACAACCACTGGCTGTGAATAGGTGAATCTCACAGCTGAAGAGCACACATTTATGGTTCTATGTATGTAAGTTCAGAAACAGGCAGAACATATGCATTTATAAGTTAGCACAGTGGTTTACCCTTCACTAGTTAAGAGGCTGTAGGGCTGCCGGGGGCTTCTGGTCTACTATCTCTATATACAAGTGGATATACAAGATCTGTTCAGTGCGTGAAAACTCACTAAATTTGCATATTTATCCTAGTAAAAGTATCATACTTTTAGGTATATATCATACATACTTTTCTGTATATAGTGTCATACTCAGACTAAAATTTAAAATTTTAACTGTTAAAGCCATATATTAAAGGTTTCAGAAAAAAAAAATTATTTTATGGGACATAAGACTTCCCAAGAGTAATTTCAACTGTCTCCTGTTAGCTGGGATTGAATATATTAAAATTTATTTCAGAACAGCTTTTAAGATAATTTAGGGATGATACTCTCAGAATAAAAAAGGAAACCATCTCAGTCAGAAATTCAATATATCCGGCTACAATTATATACTTCTTTGGTCCTAAATTGAAAGCTGGCAGTTCATCTAGATCTGCATTGCTGGTTACCTGCCTATGTTCAGCTGGAGACAGTGTGAGCTCTTCACTTACGATGTGGACTTTTCTGTATGTGTATTACATTATAACAAAATAATATTAATCAGCGTTTCAGTCCCACCCCTTACTTGCTGTGAACTACTTTAACTTATCTATTCCTCTTCTGAGCTTCCAACTACTTTAACTAGTCTCTGAGAGGTCTCATCTCAGTGAGTTAACATGAAACTTTTCCCTCCAGACACTGCGCCTCAGGCCCATCCCATAGTTAAGAAGTCCCTTAAAGTCGTCTTAACAGTTTTCACACTTGACAGACACGTAACAATAACTCAGTTCATTTATGTTTCAATCACATGTCCATTTACAGCCCATTTCCTTCCTTCCTCAGAATTTTAAAGGACTAGGCGAGGAGTAGGGAAGGGCCCCTGAGGAGGCAGGCACCCTCTCTGAGGAGCTGCCTGGATGAGGGGTCCAGCTCTGGCCTAACCTCCCAGCCCCACCCCAACCCCACCCACAACATCAAAGG
>NW_011494727.1:3142350-3147240 GCF_000754665.1 Bison bison bison
AGTCTACTGCCTTACAAGGGGTTCAACAACCTTGTGTTCCTTCTTAGAAGCAATTTCCATCTACACAAATGCTCCTCTCTGGAGACACTCCCCTCACTCCGCTTGACAGCGGAAGCAGCGCCCGCCTTGCTGTGCTCCAGCAAGAGGGGAGAGAGTTACCCTGCATGCTGCGTGCCCCAGTCTTCCTAGACAGCTCAGGGAAAGGCTGAGGTGAGGTCTGTGGTAGAGCGACAGCTCTGTGGCCTCTTTGGAAGCCCCCAGTGAGGTATCTGGCTCCCACTCTTGGGGACTGTCACTGTACCACAGGTCATCTAACCATCTTCGACCTCAGCTTTGGACCCCAATGTCAATCCTGAATCAACAACAAACCTAACTCAATATCCAATTACACTGAAGTAACTTTTTCTTCTTCAAGGCTTATTTCAAATGCTGCATCATCCAGACAGTGTTTCTTCACTCCCTAACCAACACAGTCTCTCTCTCCCTCCTTGGACCTTGTTCACAGCACTTTTCCAGTAACACCTTACGAGCTGACTTGCAAAGTTCTGATACGACTCTCACTGCATACTATATGCAATGAAATTCTGTCACAGATAACACAAGCCTTCTAAGTGATAAATCAAACACTTGTTCAAATGAAAAAAACAAATAGCATATAACTACTGCAAACTTAAGTGTACCTATATGAAGCAAGTTGCACAATTAAATGTACCTATGCAAAATCCAAATATCAATGCTGAAACACTGTGCCAAGAAATACTCTTTTTTAACAAGTTGTTCTTATTATAAAATGTTTGTTACAGAAGAATTAGTGGGGAAAAGCACACAGGAAAAAAAAAAATTAGCCATTACACCTTCACTGTTACATTTACACCTTGCCATTCCAGTCTTTCTATGCATATATACATCCCTGAGACCACACTGTTTTGTACTTTGCTTTTTCACTTCAGGTACTGTGACTATCTACATCATTAAGTAATCCACTACAAACGTATTAATGACTGCAGGACATTCCACTGTACGGCTACGTTAGCTTTTGTTGTCACCAAACTGCTCCTAGTTATAACACTGTTCTAACCAATCTTGTTCTTGGGTTTCTATAATGCTGATTATCTACTTAGGTAACAAGATTACCTGTTTTACCAAATATTTTCAAGGTCCATTTAAAAAATTAAAAACATGTTAGCTTTCATCTAAAATAAGTCAAAGAATAGTCCAACAACATTCCCATAATATGTTGCAACTCCCACAAAAAGATTATAAAACACTGTTGGGACATCCAAGCCTCCTTGAGAAGAACTGTCTTCAGGAGACACTGCCCTCTCCCTTCACTGTTCTGTGGAACACCCTAAATATCAGGAAAACCAAATGCTTGTTGACTTGCACGCATTTTAAAAGCAATTAAAATATCCAAGAGCTGCATCATCCAGTATAGTAGCCGCTAGTCACATGTGACTACAGAGCCCTTGAAATGTAGCTAATTCAAATGGAGCTATACTGTAAATGTAAAATATACATTGGCTTCTGACGTCTTAACACTAACAAAAGACTCTCTCATTAACAGCTTTTATATGGATTATACATTGACACACACTATTTTGACTATGTTGGGTTACATCAAGTATTAATCACTTTTTAAAATGTTTCCAATGTAGCTATAAGAAAATCTACTGTAACATGTAACTCATAATTGTATATATAAATAGTCTTGTCACCTCTGACCTACTTTTTTCACGTAATCAAAGGATGTCTTCACCCCACTGGGGACCCAATCCACAAGGCAAACTATGAAAGGGGTGAAGTGCTACCTGAGATTCAAGGTCATTCATAGACTTCACAAGGAAGCGGCCTAGGAACAGCAATGCTCACGTGTCTAGCACACCCAAGTTTTCAAATCCAAGTCACCTGGCAAATGATCATGAATTCCTCGATTTACAGGTGTAGTGCAGACTCTACTGAAATCCAGAGAATTATCCAATATGGCATTTATCCTTCGAAAGATATTGGCATTTCTACACGTGGAGAGTGCAGGTGCTTCCTGGTTGTCCCAGCAATCTTTTATCCTTCCCGCTTCTTCTTCCTAGACACAGAAAAAAGGTGTTTAGGTTTTCTATTCTCCCTGTTGAGAGAAACTTCACACCTCCTTTTCCTCTATAGCCCAAAACAAGCTAAACAAAGTAACAAAGACTTGAGTTTCTTGCCTGTATACTAACATACTTAACTCTCAGCAGGAACCCTGAGGGATCAGTAAGAGGGAAAAACACTGACATGTAAGATATAAGAACCGTCTAACATAATGGGACTTGCATAGAATCAGAACGGCAGCAACATGAGCATTAAGAACCAGACACACCTGGTTCAAATTGTGAGTTTACCTATACAGTAGATTATGTGGCAATAAAAGAATGAAGTACTGATACATACTACAATATGAGTAAACCTCAGAAACATGAGGTGAAAAGAAGCCAGTCACACAAGACCACATACTGTGTGAGCCCAATTATATGAAATGTGCAGAACAGGTAATCTAAAGTGGATTAGCTGCCTTCAACTAGGGAGGTGAGGAGGTGGTTAGCCAGTTGTGTCTAAAGGGTACAAGGTTTCTTTTTTCAAATGATGAAAATAATCCAAAAATAGATCATGGTGAGGGTTGCAAAATTCCATAAATATACTAAACGTCAATGAATTGTACTTTGAAAAGTGAACCTTACAATTATGTAAATTATATATTAATACAGTTGTTTCAAAAGTTTGATTCTGCCATTTATTGGCAGTTACTAACCTCTGTGCTATAGTCCCCACTTGTGAAATGGGGAAGAGCACCTACCAAACCTTTTGATGGGATGTATACAGTACTTAGCATGGTGCTGGCATATGGTAGCTGCTATTTTTACATTTTAAGATATACCTATATGAAAAGACTTGGGCAGGATCAAGAGTGGTACAAAAACCACCCAAAGGGTTGTTTAAACAACTGATACAATCTATGTGGTCATTAAAAGTGCACACAACTCATGTAACACATCACTGAATGAAAAACAGACTCCCAGGTACATCAAAGTGAACTGAACCCCCACACAAGTGATTTTTGGGTGTTCTCTATCTCAGTCAATAAGACCACCATCCTCCAGGTGCCTGAGACAGAAATCTAGGTACCATTCTTCTCTGTTTGATCTCCCTCACTCACCACATCCAACATGTAAGCAAAGAAATACTGGCTGACAGACTCAATCTTCTAAAGGGAGTCAGACTCATCGCTTCTATCATTCCCAATTACCTTGGGGAATATACAAAAACAAACAACAACAAAAGTCCAAGCACTGAAACTAGTAGGGTGTCCCTGGTGGCTCAGTGGTAAAGATCTGCCTGCTATGCAGAAGATGCAGGTTCTATTCTGGGTCAGGAAGATCCTCTGGAGCAGGAAATGGCTATTCACTCCAGTATTCTTGCAGGACAGACGAGCCCGGCAGGCCACCGTCCACGGGGCCGCAAGGTATTGGACACAACTTAGCGACTAACAAACAACAACAAAAGAAACTAGAACCTGAGACCCTGTAGCTGAACACATCAAAACAAAATTTTTAAAGCCTGGTGTTATTCTGTGTAACTTATTAAAATCCAGATGTAAGCATGAGAATGACCAGAAATATTTAAGACTTTATAAACTCTGCAGCATGGCCTTAAAGGGACAAACCTGAATTCCACATCATTTTCAAGCTCTTGAAAGACTGGTCCGTATTCTTTGCAAACTGTGAAGATACCCAGAACACAGTTGTTTCCCAAGCCCTCCAGGGAGGTGCCATTGAGAATGGTTAAATCCACTGACACAGGCCATTTTCACAACTGCAGATTTCTAAGGTTAATATTCAACTTCACAAAGGCTAAGATACAAGGATTTATAACCAGTCTGCATACCTTAAGGTTACATGCTTCATTCATTCACTGTCTAACATACATTAACCAACTGCCTGCTATCCACAGTAGCATTCTAAGGATAAGCAGATTAGACCAGCAACATCCACTGGGGAACAGACGTATCACTCTCCCGACATGTACAACAGGGATAAAAGTAACAATACTATCTCAGAGGGCTTTTTGTGAATTAATACACATAAAGTGGTTCACATAGTACATGGCACCTAACTATGTGCCAAACAAATAAACGCTGGCTCTCAGTAGTGTTATTATTAAACCAAGGGGTTAGAAGCCGCCACAAGGATCCTTGAAGAAAAGAATCTACCTGCTCATTAAAAGGAGAAAAATGAACTAAAAACCTATGTCAACTATTCCTTTGAAGACCCCAGGCCCTTCCATGCCTAATTTCTGTAATAATTTGATTTCAAAAGCTTAATTAGGAACCTCCTTGGTGGTCTAGTGATTAAGAATTTGCACTTCCACTGCAGGGAGTAAGGGTTTGATCCCTGGTAAGGGAACTGAGATCCTGCATGCCACCTGCATGGTGTAAATAAAAATTTTAAAACTTAATTAAAAAAGACTAAAGACATGATTAAAAAAAAAAAAGATCAAACTGCCCAAAAGCTGAACCTACCACAGAATACAGTGATCCTTTTAAAATTCTCCAGTTATATAATTCTTAGTTTCTCATTTTTAAAACAGAAACCTTTTATCCATCCCTACCCTTAACAGGTAGCATATTGAAAAGCAGAGACATTACTTTGCCAACAAAGGTCCATCTAATCAAGGCTATGGTTTTCCCAGTGGTCATGTATAGATGTGAGAGTTGGACTGTGAAGAAAGCTGAGCGCCGAAGAATTGATGCTTTTGAACTGTGGTGTTGGAGAAGACTCTTGAGAGTCCCTTGGACTGCAAGGAGATCCAACCAGTCCATTCTGAAGGAGATCAGCCCTGGGATTTCTTTGGAAGGACTGA
>NW_011494727.1:3147340-3147890 GCF_000754665.1 Bison bison bison
CACTGCTAAAATCCTTATTAATTCTTCCTAGGAATCTAAGAGACAGGATTACGGGAATTTTAGCTAAGAGAGAAAAGCTAAGATTTAATAAACCCCATTCTACTTTTATAGCTCTACAACAATCATATGATTTCAAATACGTCTTTTCTCAGAAGGAAAAAGGTGGCTGAAATTTAACTGTCCTGAAAGAGGACAATCTTTTGTGCAGAGGGCTAGGAGGGTCACCCCCACAGTGGGAGGAGCCTGACTTCTCCAGACCTCTGGCTCTCTCAGAATCGGCTAAACTGCTCTGACACGTATCATGGAATGATAGACACAGCACATTCCTCCTGACATCAGCACCACAGCACTAATGCTCGGAAGACCCACACCGACTTCCGCAGCAACCCAGCTTCCCTCCAATGCAGTTAAAGCCCACTCTTGCCTATGAGTGAGACCAGCCCATAAACCACTACCTTTTCTGTACAATATATACCACCAATAACCCTCTTGACCCCTCTAACATACTAGAATACACACAGTATCATAGGCTGAACTACCGCACCAGAAA
>NW_011494727.1:3147990-3158272 GCF_000754665.1 Bison bison bison
TCTTTGGAAGGACTGATGCTAAAGCTGAAACTCCAGTACTTTGGTCACCTCATGCGAAGAGTTGACTCATTGGAAAAGACTCTGATGCTGGGAGGGATTAGGGGCAGGAGGAGAAGGGGATGACAGAGGATGAGATGGCTGGATGGCATCACTTGATGGACGTGAGTCTCAGTGAACTCCGGGAGTTGGTGATGGACAGGGAGGCCTGGTGTGCTGCAATTCATGGGGTCACAAAGAGTTGGACATAACTGAGAGACTGAACTAAACTGACCCTTAACAGGCCCATTACTCTGCATATTCTATCTTAACTCTGATCAATTTATAGGTCTGAGTTCATATCCATGTTTTACCACAACCAAAATTGGGTATTTTCCCTTGATTTTCTACTACTGCCTCATAGATTTCACTGTTATTTGTGGCATTTTTGCCATGAAGTAAGATCACTTGTAGCTTTTTTTGAACTTTGTCTTTCACTATAGACAGGAAAGCAAGCTTTAAAGACACATTACAGACTCAAAAGAGAACACAAACCTTAATACTACTGAGAATCATGGATCAATAGGAAGGATTACTTGGTAGGGCTAGAAAAGAAAAACAGTAATTCTCTATATTCACACCTAAAGCAACCAGAGAAAGGAAAACAAAACCCAAAGTCAGTAGAAGTAAAGAAAACATTTAAGATCAGAGTAGAAATAAATGAAATAGACAAAGAAAATAAATAGCAAGTGTCAATGAAACTAAAAGCTGGTTCTTTGAGAAGATAAACATTGATAAATCTTTAGCCAGACTTGTCAAAATAAAAAGGGAGGATTCAAACCAGTAAAATTAGAAATGAAAAAGGGGAAGTTACAGCTAACACCACAGATATACAAGGAATCAAATAGACTACTACAAGCAACTATATAGCAATAAAATTGATAACCTGGAAGAACTGGACAAATTCTTAGAAAGGTATAACCTCCGAAGACTGAACCAGGAAGAAATAAAATATGAACAGATCAATCACAAGTAGTGAAACTGAAACAATTATTAAAAAACTTTGAACAAACAAAAGTTGAGGACCACATGGCTTCACAGGCAAATTCTATCATTTAGAGAAAAGCTAACACGTGCCTTTCTGAAACTCTTCCAAAAAACTGCAGAGGAAGGAACACTCCCAGGCTCATTCACTAACACCCTAATACCAAAACAGACAAAGGTATCACAAAAAAGAAAAAATTACAAACCAGTACCACTGATGAACATAGGTGCAAAAAGCCTTGACAAAATACTAGCAAAATGAATTCAACAACACATTAAAAGGATCATACAGCATGATCAACTGGAATTTATCCCTGAGATACAAATATTTTTCAATATCTGCAAATCACTGTGAAATATATCAACAAATTTAATAAAAACTATGTGATCATTTCAACAGATGTAGAAAAATCTATTGACAAAATTCAACACGCATTTATGAGAAAAACTTTCCAGAAAGTGGGCTTAGAGGGAACCTACCTCAATTTAATAAAGGCCATATATGACCAACTCACAGCAAACATCATTCTCAATGGTGAAAAACTGAAAGCATTTCCTCTAAGATCAGGAACAAGACAAAGATGTCCACTCTTGCCACTATTATTCAACAAAGTTTTATAAGTCCTAGCCATGGCAGTCTGGAGAAGGCAATGGCACCCCACTCCAGTACTCTTGCCTGGAAAATCCCATGGACGGAGGAGCCAGTAGGCTGCAGTCCATGGGGTCGCTAATAGTTGGACACGACTGAGAGATTTCCCTTTCACTTTTCACTTTCATGCGTTGGAGAAGGAAATGGCAACCCACTCCAGTGTTCTTGCCTGGAGAATCCCAGGGACGGGGGAGCCTGGTGGGCTGCCGTCTATGGGGTCGCACAGAGTCGGACACGACTGAAGTGACTTAGCAGCAGCAGCAGCAGCAGCCATGGCAGTCACAGACGAAAAAGAAATAAAAACACTCCAAACTGGAAAAGAAGTAAAAATGTCCCTGTTTGCAGATGATAGAAAATCCTAAAGATGATACCAGAACACTACTAGAGCTCATCAATAAATCTGGTAAAACTGCAGGATAGAGAATTAATGCACAGAAATCTACTGCATTCTCATACACTAACAGAAGATAAGAGACATCAAGGAAACAATCCTATTTACCACTGCATCAAAAAGAGTAAAATACCAAAGAACAGACCTGCCTAAGGAGACAAAAGACCTATACCCTGAAAACGAAAACATATGGATGGAAGAAATCATAGATGACACAAACAGATGGGGAGATATATCACATTCTTGGATTGGAAGAATATTGTCAAAATAACTATACTACCTAAAGCAATCTATAGACTCAATGCAACCCCCATCAAACTACCAATGGCATTTTTCACAGAATGAGAACAAAAAAATTTTAAATATGTATAGAAACACAAAAGATCCCAAAGAGCCAAAGCAATCTTAAGAAAAATGGAGCTGGAAGAATTAGGCTCCCTGGCTACAAAGCTACAGTAATCAAGACAGTATGATATTGGCACAAGAACAGAAATATAGTTAAATGGAGCAGAATATAGACAAAAGCCCAGAGATAAACCCACACACCTATGGTCATCTAATCTATGACAAAGGAGACAAGAATACACAATGGAGAAGAGACAGTCATTTCAATAATAAGTGGTGCTGGGAAAACTGGACAGCTACATGTAAAAGAATGAAATTTAAAAACACTTAACACCATACACAAACATAAACTCAAAATGGATTAAAGACCTAATATAAGGCCAGAAACCATAAAACTCTTACAGGAAAACATATGCAGAACACTGACATAAATTGCAGCAAGATTCTCTTTGACCCATTTCCTAGAGAAATGGAAATAAAAACAAAAATAAACAAATGGGATCAACTTAAAAGCTTTTGCAGAGCAAAGGAAACTATAAACAAGATGAAAAGACAACAACTAAGAATGGGAGAAAATATTTGCAAACAAAGAAAAACAAAGCATTAATTTCCAAAATATACAAACAGCTCATACAGCTCAATATCAAAACAACCCAATCAAAAAATGCGGGAAGTATCTAAATGGACATTTCTTCAAGAAGACATACAGGTGGTTAAAAAGCACACTAAAAGATGCTCAGCATCAATAATTATTAGAGACATACAAATCAAAACAATATACAATGAGGTATCACCCCACACCAGTTAGGACGGCCATCAATCAAAAGATCTACAAATAATAAATGCTAGAGAGTGAGTGTGTGAAGAAAAGACAACCCTTCTACACTGTTGGAGGGAATAAAACTGCTACAACCACTATGAAGAATAGAAGAATATGGAGATTCCTTAAAAAAACTAAAAATAGAGCTACCATATGATTCAGCAATCCCTATCTAGACATATATCCAGAGAAAATCTTAATTCAAAAAGACACATGCACCCCTATGTTCACTGCAGCACTATTCACAATAGCCAGGATATGGAAGCAACCTAAATGTCCATCAACAGAAGAACGGATAAAGAACATGTGGTACATATATACAACGGGGTATGAACTCAGCCATAAAAAGAATGAAATACTGCCATCTGCAGCAACATGGATGGACCCAGAGATTGTCATACTGAGACAATAAGATAGAGGAAGACGTATATCATATGATACTGCTTATATGTGAAATGTTGAAAAAAAAAGGGGGGGGTACAAATGTTGTTAAACAGAGACTGGATTACCAGGAAGTGATTGTGGAAGGGATAAACTGGGAGACTGGGATTGTCATATACACACTACTATATATAGATAGATAACTAATAAGGGCACAGGAACTCAATACTCTGTAATGACCAATATGGGAAAGAATCTAAAAGACACACAACATTGCAAATCAACTATACTCCAAGAAAAAATTTTTTAAAACAGTACTTCTGTTTATCAGTACTATTTTATCAATAGATAAAACTGTTGATAGTTATATTTACTTATATTGGGGAAAAAAATGGTTCACTAGCAATTTCTACTAATAGAAGCTATTTTACGGCAGGTCCACAGTTTTCTCCTCTTCAACAGAAAAGGGCTGACACCCCCATCATGAAACAGTGGCTTTCTCTAGCAATAATCCTCAACTGGAAGGGGGGATGGCAAAGAGCCTACCATCTGAAAAAAGCATTTCCCTTTTCCACAGAGGAAGAGTCCTCCCCCGAA
Source organism: Bison bison bison (assembly GCF_000754665.1). Classification (NCBI taxonomy): domain Eukaryota; kingdom Metazoa; phylum Chordata; class Mammalia; order Artiodactyla; family Bovidae; genus Bison; species Bison bison. The sequence continues at coordinate 3,152,194 of NW_011494727.1, forward strand.
CCGTGAATCACTGTTTTGAAAAGCAGAAAGAAAGCCCCTGGAACACAAACACGAAGTTTACCGCTTCAGTATCTTCTCTAGCTTCCACTGGCTCAGGTGTAAAAGTGGAGTGCTACCTATTTGCAGATTTGGTGATAAGAAGAAATATATAAAGTACCTGAAAACGCTCAATTACTTATTAGGGACAAATGTCCCCCAACTCCATCACTGTTATTCAGAAGTATTCTTTCAATTTATCCTACTCAAGTTCACCAAGAAGCCTACAGCACATAATTGGAGGTTGCTACTCATAATACTGTAAAATCTGAACCCTCACCATGCAGCTATGCTTGCCTGTTCAAGAATAAGACCCCAAAATGTTATACCTGTTTGTATGCTATTACAAACCTAGACTTGGCTATTTGGAAACCTCCAGCCTTGCTTTCACATACCATATAACCCACAATCAACATGGCGATGAAATGGCCATTATTTTAGGTCAAAATCCTGGTTTGGGAATATTTAACTGTCATAAATGAATGCCAATTTTACCATCCCTGGTTTATTTTTATTGTCTTTAATCAACAACAAACAATATCTACACTGCAGACCACTTCAAGACTATTACTGTTAATCATCTGTTATGGAGTCTTCAAAAGCTAGGTGAAAGATTACAGAAGACTGACTGAATGGCACAAAGCTTATCTCCTGATGGGAGTGTTAGCGTGGGGTTCCATGGACAGGGATCCACCAGGGCCCCTGGCAAAATTGTTCATCCTAAAAATTTTGCTAAGAATAAAATTTTCTAATTAATCACTTATTTTTTAGTTAAAAGCCCTGGTCTTTAAGTCTCTTTAACAAATGGGGTTGAGAAAACTGGACAGCCTCATGAAAAAAATTAAACTAGATATCATCCTTTAACACCACACACAAAAATAAGCTCAAAATGGATTAAAGACCTAAATGTGAGATCAGACACTATAAAACTTCTACTATAGGAAAACACAGGCAGAACACTCTCTGACATAAATCAAAACAGTATCTTTTTTTATTGTCTCCCAGAATAATGGAAACAAAAATAAGCAAATGGGACCTACTAAAATCTTTTGCACAGTAAAGGAAACAATAAGCAAAACAAAAAACAACCCAGAGATTGGGATAAAATATTTGCAAATGATGTGACTGACAAGAGATTAGTCTCCAAAATTTACAAACAGCTCAAGATGCTTAACACCATCAAAGCAAACAACCCAATCAAAACGGGGGCAGAAGACCTAAACAGACATTTCTCCAAAGAAGACGTACAGATGGCCAAGAGGCACGTGAAAAGATGCTCAACATCATTCATTATTAGAGAAAAGCAGATAAAAACTACAATGAGATAGCAGCTCACACCAGTCAGAATGGCTGTCATCAAAAAATCCATAAACAATAAATGTTGGAGAGGGTGTGAAGAGAAGGGAACCCGCCTACACAGTTGGTGAGAATGTAAACTAATACAGTCACTGTGGAACAGTATAGTTTTTTAAGGTTCCTTCAAAAGCTAAAAATAGAGCAACCACATGACCCTGTAATCCCATTCTTGCACATATATCCGGAGAAAAACACGATCCAAAAGGATACATGCTCCCAATGTTCGTTGCAGTACTGTTTACAACAGCCAAGATATGGAAGCAACCTAAATGTCCATTATCAGAGGAATGGATAAAGATGATGTGGTACAGGGATGTCCCCGGTGGTCCAGTGGTTAAAAATCTGCCTTCCAATGAAGGGGATACCAGTTCAATCCCTGGTCCAGGAAGATTCCACACGCCGCAGAGCAACTAGGCCTATGCTCCACCACTGCTGAGCCCGAGTGCCTAGAGCCTATGCTCTTAACAAGAGAGAAGCCGCCACAGAGAAGTCCATGCCCTGAAACAAAGAGTAGCCCCATGTGCCACAACTAGAGAAAGCCACCATGCAGCAGTGAAGACCCATCACACCCAAAAAGTAAAATGATTTAAGATGTGGTACATATATACAATGAAATATCACTCAACCATTAAAAAGAATGAAATAATGCTATTTGCAGCAACATGGATGGATGTAGAGATTGTCACACTGAGTGAAGCACCTGACAGGGAGAAATATCATATGACATCGCTTATATGTGGAATCCAAAAGGAAATGATACAAATGAACTTACTTACAAAACAGGAGGAGACTCAAGACTCAGAGAACGAACTTATATGGTTGTTAAGTGTTTGGGATTGACATGTACACACTGCTATATTTAAAATGGATAACCAACAAGGACCTACGGTATAGCACAGGGAACTCTGTTCAGTGTTATGTCTCAGCCTAGATGGGAGGGGAATTTGGGGGAGAATGGATACAAGTATACGTATGGCCAAGTCCCTTTGCTGTTGACCTGAAACTATCACAACAATGTTAATTGGCTATACCCCAATACCAAATAAAAAAAAGAAAAAAAAGCACTGGTCTTCAACATTTTTTTAACTTATTATACAGCAGTAGAAAGTAATATACTTAGATAGCCCCAAAACACTGGTTCTGAGAGGTAGTCTGGCAATCTGATTTTAGTTTTTAGTAAGTAATGATAAAGCTGAATAAAACCTCTTCAGCACTTATACTCAGTATTTGAAGGATGTCGTCTGCAACAATTTGAACAACACTTACATGACCACCCACTCAGAAAAGTGTCACTCAGACCAAGATCAAGAAACGCCAGTTTCCTCTGAGGAACTGATATCTCCTTTACATTCATTCTTTATGGGAAAATGTAAATCTAGCAAAGTTCCCATGTTTGCTTTTGTCACTGGTCACTCGAAGCCAGTTTTGGCTGAATTTCAATATGACTAGACAGTTGTTAAGAAATGCTTCTCTAACTTTCTCTTTGGTTCTTGTCCATTCTTAACTGAACTTTCACCTCAAGTTTTCTGTGCAAGAATGTAAGGAATAAAAATGTATTAGCTTGATCCATATGAAAATGTCAGTATCTCCCCTTTTCTGACCAACAAAATAACAGCTTAGCATAGCTCAATATTTCACAAATACTAAAAAACTTGCTACATCAGATGTTGAAATTACTGAGATAAATAAAACATAATCTGGGCCCTGGGGAAAACTAGATAAGAGGGAGAAAAGAATAAAAGTCATCTAGGTAAGTGGAAATGAAGACAAGTTTGTACAAAACACTGCAGAAGAGAGAATATTAAGGTATCTGAATTGTTTGACAACTCAGATTTTTAAATTGAAGAATAATGAAAAAGCAGAATTTCAATCACCAAGTCTGAGAAAGAACATAACAGACAGGCAGAGAACAAGCACAGAGTGGATACAGAACACAGTAAATTCAAGGAAAGGAAAGGCAGGCCAGACTGGGCAGGAAGGCTTGCCAGGAATGAAGGAGAAATGGCAGCAGGTCCTTAACTGCAGAAAGAGAAACTGAATCCATCCAGAAAGAGAAAGTGAACCCATTACCAGACACAACACTCAAGAGACCCCCTCCTCCATTAATCATCTTACTTTCCTCTCTCCCCTCCACTGGTTCCTTCCCATCAGTCTGTTAAGTATGCCCAAGGCTCTCTCATCTTAAAACAAAAAAACACATCTTCCTTGACTTAAACACTCTCTTAAACCACTGTTTTCTTCCTTTTGCTCTACCATGTAGAAAATACATCTATTTCTTAACCTCTTGTTCATCCTTCCTCTCAACCCACAATGCCTTGCCAGCATGTCCCTCTCCCCCTTCAAAAGACACCACACAACTCTGCTTAATCACTTGAGTTGCCAAACCCAACCCATACTTCAAATCTATTCTACCTGGCATCTTTGGGGATCTGATCATCAGCTACTCTCTACTCATTTAATTGAGGAATCACTTTCTCCTTCCTGGTTCTCCCTTTACTTTTCTGATTATTCTTCAGTTTCTACATGATGCATTTAAAGCCCAATATTCCTTTTGCTCTATAAATTCAGTCTGAAAAATGAAATACTACAATTTCAAGGACAGGCTTATGAGAACACTAAGGAAATATTTAATAGCAAAAACTGCTCAAAAATACACAGAATATACGGTCACTGTAATTGTAGCTCCTGTCACATCTGTCAAACTGTTTGCTGTATGCATTGTCAGCACTGCATTTGATAAACTGTAGGATGGCACCCCACTCCAGCACTCTTGCCTGGAAAATCCCATGGATGGAGGAGCCTGGTAGGCTGCAGTCCATGGGGTCGCTAAGAGTCGGACACGACTGAGTGACTTCACTTTCACTTTTCACCTTCATGCATTGGAGAAGGAAATGGCAACCCACTCCAATGTTCTTGCCTGGAGAATCCCAGGGACGGGGGAGCCTGGTGGGCTGCCGTCTATGGGGTCACACAGAGTCGGACAAGACTGAAGCAACTTAGCAGCAGCAGCAGCAGCAGCAGGATCTTTCACGGCTTTTATCAACGCAGAACCCAACATAGTATCTGCTAAATTTGCAGGCACTCAATACAGATACCACAGAAAAGGCAAACCCATATCATCCTTTCATAGGTATTTTTACCATCACAACCTCTGTAAGTTGTAATTTCTTTATTAAATGATAAGACAAGATCAAACTGTCAAAGCTCTTGGCCACTCATTTCAGGACTTGCAATTTTAAGCTTGGAGCAGAGACAATTCCATACGAATGAAAAACAAGGAACCCATGAACAATATGACTTGATGCCTAGGGACCCAGAAATTACAATTACTGATTTCATTCTCACACACCTGGAGCCATTCTGGGGAGCAGCTCCCAAGAAATTAGTCCAGTGGGAACATAAGCACACAAACAAGTTATATGCTACATTGTAAGCCTGGGCTTCCCAGGTGGCACTAGTCATAAAGAACCTGCCTGCCAATGCATGAGATATAGAAACGTGGGTTCGATCCCTGGTTCAGGAAGATCCTTTGGAGGAGGGCACAGCAACTCACTCCATTAGTCATGCCTGGAGAATCCCATGGACACAGGAGCCTGGCGGCCTACAATCCATAGGGTTGCAAAGAATCAGACATGACTGAAGTGATTTAGCATGCACATAAGCCTAATGCCACATACATATAACAACTACAAGAGTAGCATATAGGTAGGTAAAAATTCAGACTTAAATTGAACAAAGTAGGGAAAACCACTAGACCATACAGGTATGACCTAAACCAAATCCCTTACGATTATATGGTGGAAGTGACAGATTCAAGGGATTAGATCTGATAGACAGAGTGCCTGAAGAACTATGGATGGAGGTTCGTAACACTGTACAGGAGGTGGTGATCAAAACCATCCCTAAGAAGACATGCAAAAAGGCAAAATGGTTGTCTGAGGAGGCCTTACAAATGGCTGAGAAAAGAAGAGAAGTGAAAGGCAAAGGAGAAAAGGAAAGATATACCCATCTGAATACAGAGTTCCAAAGAACAGCAAGGAGAGATTAAAAAAAAAAAAAAAAGCATTCCAAAGCGATCAATGCAAAGAAATAGAGGAAAATAGAATGCAAAAGACTAGAGATCTCTTCAAGAAAATTAGAGATACCAAGGGAACATTTCATGCAAAGATGGGCACAATAAAGGACAGAAATGATATGGACCTAACAGAAGCAGAAGATATTAAGCAGAGGTGGCAAGAATACACAGAACTATACAAAAAAGGTCTTAATGACCCAGATAATCACAATGGTGTGCCCACTCACCTAGAGCCAGACATCCTGGAATGCGAAGTCAGGTGGGCTTTAAGAAGCATCACTACAAACAAAGCTAGTGGAGGTGATGGAATTCCAGTGGAACTATTTCAAATCCTAAAAAATGATGCTGTGAAAGTGCTGCACTCAAAATGCCAGCAAATCTGGAAAACTCAGCAGTGGCCACAGGACTGGAAAAGTTTTCAATCCAACCCCAAAGAAAGGCAACGGTCAGCAAATGTTCAAACTACTGCACAACTGCACTCATCTTCAGTTCAGTTCAATCACTCAGTCGTGTCCAACTCTTTGCAACCCCATGAACTGCAGCACGCCAGGCCTCCCTGTCCATCACCAACTTCCAGAGTTCACTCAAACTCATGTCCATCAAGTCGATGAT
>NW_011494727.1:3158372-3175248 GCF_000754665.1 Bison bison bison
AGAGTATTTTCCAATGAGTCAACTCCTTTCACAGCGGGCCAAAGTACTGGAGTTTCAGCTTTAGCATCAGTCCTTCCAATGAACACCTTGGACTTATCTCCTTTAGAATGGACTGGTTGGATCTCCTTGCAGTCCAAGGGACTCTCAAGAGTCTTCTCCAACACCACAGTTCAAAAGCATCAATTCTTTGGCACTCAGCTTTCTTCACAGTCCAACTCTCACATCCATACACGACCACTGGAAAAACTACAACCTTGACTAGATGGACCTTTGTTGGCAAAGTAATGTCTCTGCTTTTTAAAATGCTATCTAGGTTGGTCATAACTTTCCTTCCAAGGAGTAAGCGTTTTTTAATTTCATGGCTGCAATCACCATCTGCAGTGACTTTGGAGCCCCCCAAAATAAAGTCTGTCACTGTTTCCAGTTTCCCCATCTATTTCCCATGAAGTGATGGGACCAGATGCCATGATCTTCGTTTTCTGAATGTTGAGCTTTAAGCCAACTTTTTCACTCTACTCTTTCACTTTCATCAAGAGGCTTCTTAGTTCCTCTTCACTTTCTGCCATAAGGGTGGTGTCATCTGCATATCTGAGATAATTGATATTTCTCCCGGCAATCTTGATTCCAGCTTGTGCTTCTTCCAGCCCAGTGTTTCTCATGATGTACTCTGCATATAAGTTAAATAAGCACTCATCTTACATGCTAGCAAAGTAATGCTCAAAATCCTCCAAGCCTGACTTAACAGTACTGCTAAGTCACTTCAGTCGTGTCCGACTCTGTGCGACCTCATAGACAGCAGCCCACCAGGCTTCCCCATCCCTGGGATTCTCCAGGCAAGAACACTGGAGTGGGTTGCCATTTCCTTCTCCAATGCATGAAAGTGAAAAGTGAAAGTGAAGTCACTCAGGTGTGTCCGACTCTGTGCGACCCCATGGACTGCCGCCTACCAGGCTCCTCTGTCCATGGGATTTTCCAGGCAAGAGTACTGGAGTGGGGTGCCATTGCCTTCTCCGCTTAACAGTACATGAACCGTGAACTTCCAGATGTTCAAGCTGGACTTAGAAAAGGCCAAGGAACCAGAGATCAAATTGCCAACGTTTGTTGGATTATAGAAAAAGCAAGAAAATTCCAGAAAAACATCTACTTCTGCTTCATTGACTATCCTGAAGTTTTTGACTGTGTGGATCAAAACAAAACTGTGGGAAATTCTTGAAGAGATGGGAACACCAGACCACCTTACCTGTCTCCTGAGAAATCTGTATGCAGGTCAAGAAGCAACAGTTAGAAACAAACATGGTACAACAGACTGGTTCCAAATCGGGAAAGGAGTACATCAAGGCTGTATTTTGTCACCCTACTTATTTAACTTATTTGCAGAGTACATCATGTGAAATGCCAGGCAGGATGAAGCACAAGTGGGAACCAAGATCACAGGGAGAAATAACAATAACCTCAGATATGCAGATAACACCACCCTTATGGCAGAAAGCGAAGAACTAAAGAGCCTCTTGATAAAAGTGAAAGATGAGAGGGAAAAAGCTGGCTTAAAACTCAACATTCAAAAAACTAAGATCATGGCATCACTTCATGGGAAATAGATGGGGGAAAAAATGGAAATAGTGACAAGACTTTTATTTTCTTGGGCTCCAAAATCACTGCAGATGGTTACTGCAGCCATAAAATTAGAAGACGCTTACTCCTTGGAAGAAAAGCTATGACCAACCTAGACGGCATATTAAAAAGCAGAGACATTCCTTTGCCGACAAAGGTCTGTCTAGTCAAAGCTTCTGGTTTTTCCAGTAGTCATTATGGATGTGAGAGCTGGACCATAAAGAAAGCTGAGTGCCGAAGAATTGATGCTTTTGAACTGTGGTGTTGGAGAAGACTCTTGAGAGTCCCTTGGACTGCAAGGAGATCCAACCAGTCCATCCTAAAGGAGATCAGTCCTGTATGTTCACTGGAAGGACTGGTGCTGAAGCTGAAGCTCCAATACTTCGGCCACCTGATGCAAAGAACTGACTCAATGGAAAAGAATCTGATGCTGGGAAAGATTGAAGGCATGAGGAGAAGGGGACGACAGAGGATGAGATGGTTGGATGGCATCACTGACTCGATGGAATGAATTTGAGCAATTTCCGGGAGTTGGTGATGGACAGGGAAGCCAGGTGTGCTGCAGTCCATGGGGTCAGAAAGAGTTGGACACGACTGAGCGACTGAACTGAACTGAGGTAGATGAAAAGATTTTGTCAAACAGGCACACTGAGGATGGGGAGGGCATTCGAGACAGAGTTGACATGTATAAAGGCCAGAACTACTCTTAGGTGACTGAAGTACATGACCGCTACAATTTTAAGTTTAAGGGACCCTACCCCTGACCTAGCAACGGCACACAGTGTCCTATACGTGAGAGAAACAAACACATCGATGATACAAGTGCACACACAAGAACGGTCACAACAGTTTTAGTCATTACACTCAAAATGTGAAGAGAAACAAAAACTGATGCCCGTCATGTTATTATGGTCCCCAAGACCACCCCCAGGTTCAGTGACTTAGGAGGAAGACTCACAGGACTCAGCATTTAGGTGTACTCAGCATGTAAGAGGAAGGCTTACTACAGCCGGAGAACAAAGAGCAAAACCAAAGGGAAGCAGCACGTGGCGCAAAGCCTGGGCTACCAGGTGGAAATTTCCAAGGGTCTTCCTCCCCAAGGGCATCATGCAGGACACAATTCCCCGGCCACACGCTGTGACAACACGTTTCAGTGTTGCCAACAAAAGAAGCATGGCGCCCCAGGGATTTTACTTAGGGCTGGTCACAGAGGCAGCCTGTGTCTGTAATGTAGCAAAATTCAAGACTCCAAGAGGAAAGCAGATATTCAACACAAACCATATTCCCTGTGCAGTTTAGGCACACTAAATCATTCTTACCAGTTCTTGAAACAGTGAGAACTCAAAATGTAAGTTCCCAGACACTAGTCAAATGACAGCCATGAAGCCTGCCATGTTACCTCTTTTTAGCATATCCATAAGCTTAAGTACAGATAAGCCGTTCACATCTGTAACATGCATTCAGTTCAGTTCAGTCTTGTCCGACTCCTTGCGACCCCATGAATCGCAGCACGCCAGGCCTTGCCTTGAGAACCCCATGAACAGTATGAACAGTAACATGCATTAGATGGATAATTACTCACATCTCTAATGTAGTACTTACTATACAGGAAAAACAACTGCATCTCATCTTACAGAAACCTCACAGATACTAAATTAAGTGGGAGAAAAAAGCTTAAGAGTACATGCTACACGATTTCATTTATAAGAAATTCAACGACAGCCAAAATCAACTGATGACAAAGGAAATCAGAGAAGTATTTGATTGTGGGATGGGGTGGGCTATAGAGTGGAAAGGGCACAAAGGAACCTTACGGAATGTTAGAAATGTTCTGTGTCTTGATCTGTGTGATACATAAAAATAATACATGAACATGTAAAAGTTGATCAAACCATACGGTAACAACTAATGCCTTTTACTGCAAGTACGCCATCACTCAATTTTTTTAAACATTTCTCTTTTTTAATATTTATTTGGCTGCATCAAGTTTTAGTTGCAGCATGCAAACTCTTAGTTCCTTGACTAGGGATCGAACCCCTGCATTGGGAGTGTGGAGTCATAGCCACTGGACCACCAGGGAACTCCCTCGCTCAATTTTCTGAAAGTTCAAGGAGTTGTAGACCAGGGCTCAAACTTGGCCACTAAAGTGAAGTCACAACATCATGGACTCTGTATACTAAGGATCTTGACCTTATTGTGTGACCTTATTGCAGCAGTTCTCAAAGCAAGGTCTATGGACCCACTCTTTCTGAGGTCCACCAAATCAGAAAAACTTCTTGTAATTCTAAGATATCCGCTCTTTTTTCACTATGCTGACGTTTGCAGTGACGGTACAAAAGCAACAGGAGTAGATAAAACCGGCACCTTAGCAGGAATCAAGGCAATGCCAACCAACTTTAGCAGCAATTACTGTATTCTTTATGCTATGAATTCCCAGAAAAAGCCAGATTTATTTACAAATTTCCTTGGATAAACAGGAGAAGTTTTATTAAATCGCAACCCTTGAGTACATGTCCTAGTATCTATGAGACAAATGGACAAGAGTATAAGGCCCCTGCTTGATACTGAAATATAATCATGGTCTCAAGAAAAAGTGTTTGTGATTGAGTTTCAAGAAGAATTAGCCTCAGGAGTTCCCTGGTGGTGCAGCAGATAAAAATCTACCTGCCCATGCAAGACACACAGGTTTGATCCCTGGTCTGGAAGATTCCACACGTCACGGAGCAACTAAGCCCATGTGCCATAACTTGTGAGCCCACGAGCCACAACTACTGAGCCTGCATGCTGCAGCTACCGAAGCCTGCACCCCTAGAGCCTGTGCTCTGCAACAAGAGACGTCACCCAGTGAGAAGTCCACATACAGCAACAGAGTAGCTACAGCTCACTGCAACTAGTGAAAAGTCCCTGCTCAGTGATGAAGACCCACTGCGACCAAAAATAAAATTTTTAAAACAGAATGTCTCTTTTTTTCCATGAAACATTTTTTGTACTTGAAAATACAACTGACACGCTATGGTTATCAACTTTGGGTATTTAGCAAACATTATATACCTTGAAAACAGAGTAAGCCTGTAGCCTCAAAAGTTAAGTAACTGTCACTATCTGTTGCTAATGATAAAACTAGAGCCTTGGAGAAAAAATAAGAATTCTGGAAACCCTGGATTTGCCACCACTTGAACTTGACACCTTACTCAGTACTTTAGAAGACTTTTCTGATGAGACTGGTGATGCTATTAACCAATGCTACACATAACCACATAACTCAGTGAACCCACATTTGTCAAATGATGTTACAAAATCAGACATGAGTAGATAGACACCCAAAGCACAACAGGGACAAATGCATTTTGATGTAACACCGCATGAACAGTACATCCATATGGCTTCAGATTTCATGTTGCAACTACAGTCAATCCTTTGTATACCTGAGTTCCTCATCTGCAGATTCAACCAACCACAGAGTAAAAATATCAGGGGAAATATTCCAGAAAGTTCCAAAAAGTGAAAGCTGATTTTGCTGTGCAGTGGCAACTATTTAATTGGCATTTACATTGTATTTACAATTATTTACATAGTATTGCGTATTATAAGAAATCTAGAGATGATCTGGTGTAACATTTACAGGACTGTGTATGTTATAGGCAAATACTACGTCATTTTATGTAGGGAACTAGAGCATCTGCATTTTGGTATCCACAGTGGTCTTGGAACCCATGTCCCTTGGACCCTGAAGGATGACTCTGACTTTTAAGAAGTTACCACTTGTTGGCACCAATAACCGTAATTATCTGAAAAGGCTATTAGAATATTTCTCTTCTTCCAAAAAAGACCCATGGAACAATCCCAAAACAATTTGGAAAATGGTAGCAGAAACATACATGTCAAAAATTACCTTGAATGTAAATGGATTAAATCCTCCAACCAAAAGACACAGACTGGCTGAATGGATACAAAAATAACATCTGTATATATGCTATCTACAAGAGACCTACTTCAGACCTAGGGACACAAACAGACTTAAACCGAGGGGGTGGAAAAAGAGATATTCCATGCAAATGGAAATCCAAAGAAAGCTGGAGTAGCAATATTCATATCAGATTAATAAACTTTAAAAACTGCTTCAAGAGATAAGGCAGGTCCCCACATTAACAGCAAAGGATCAGTCCAAGAAGAAGATATAACAAATATTCATGCACTCAACATAGAAGCATCTCAATACATAAGCAAATGCTAACAACCATAAAAGGGGAAATCAACAGTAACACAGTAATAGTGGGGGACTCTAACGCCCCACTTATATCAATGAGCAGATAATCCACACAGAAAATAAGCACACGCAAGCTTTAAATGACACAACAGACCAGATAGTCTTAACTGATATTTATAAGACATTCCACCTGAAAGCAGCAGAATACACTTTTTTCTCAATTGCACATTGAACATTCTCCAGGATAGACATCTTGGGTCACAAATCAAGTCTTGGGAAACTTAAGAAAACTAAAAGCATATCAAGCATTTTTCCAACCACAACACTATGAGATTAGAAATCAATTACAGGGAAAATAATATAAAAATCACAAGCACATGGAGGCTAAACAATACACCACTAAAAAACCAAGAAATCGCTGAAGAAGTCATTTCCTCTCTTACATTCCTACACACTAACAACACAGGACCAGAAATAGAGATTAAGAAAACAACCCCATTTACTACTACAATAAAAAGAATAAAATATCTAAGAATAAACCTACGTATGGAGAAAAAAGATCTCTACTCAGAAAAGTAGAGTAAAACGCTATCTTTTTCTAGTGCAAAAAACTTTTTTTTAACAACTACTTTTTAAACAAGTAGTTGTAAAAAAACCTACTAAAAGCAGAAAAGTAAAACACTGATGAAAGAAATCAAAAATGACAGAAACAGATAAAGATATACCATGTTCGGGGACTGGAAGAATCAATATTGTCAAAATGACTATGTTAACTAAAGCAATACAGATTCAACGCAATCTCTATCAAACTACCAATGACATTTTCCCCAGAATAAAAGACTTTACAACTTGTTAAAAAAAACACAAAGACCCCAAACAGCCAAAGCAATCTTGAGAAAGAAAAATGGAGCTGGCAGAATCAGCCACCCTGATGTCAGACTATACCATATACCACAAAGCTACACTAATCAAGACAGTATGGTACTGGCACAAAAACAAAAACACAGCTGAATGGTACAGGATAGAAAGCCCAGAGATAAATCCTCACACCTATGCTTACCTAATCTACAACAAGGAGACAAGAATATACAATGAGGACAAGACAGTCTCTTCAGTAAGTGGTGCTTAGAAAACTAGAAGCTACATGTAAAAAAATGAAATTAGAACACTCCCCAACCATACAAAAATAAACTCAAAATGGATTAAAGACCTAAATGTAAGGCTGGACACTGTAAAATTCTTAGAGGCAAACATAGGAAAAACACTCTTTGACAAAAACCTCAGCAAGATCTTTTTTGACCCACCTCCTTGAGTAATGAAAATAAAAACAAAACAAACGGGACCTAATTAAACTTAAAAGCTTCTGCACAGAAAAGAAACCACAAACAATATGAAAAGAGAACCCTCAGAATGGGAAAAAGACCCATTTGCAAATATTTGAAAATATCTGCAAACAAAGCAACTGACAAAGACTTATCTCCAAAATACAAGCAGCTCATGCAGCTCAATATTAAAACAAACAATCCAATCAAAAAGTGGGCAGAAGACCTCAACAGACATTTCTCCAGATAAGACATTCAGACAGCCAAGAGGCACATGGAAAGATACTCAACATCACTAATTTTTAGGGAAATGCAAATCAAAACTACAATGAGGTATCACCTCACACAGGTCAGAATAGCCATCATCAAAAAATCTACAAATAACAAATGCTCAAAAAGGTGTGAAAAAAAAGGAACACTCCTACACCACTGGTAAATGTAAACTGATATACCCACTATGGACAACACTACTGAAGTTCCTTAAACAAACAAACAAAAAAAACTAAAACTGTAACTACCATAGAAAAAAGAAAGTGCTAAGTCGTCTCCGACTCTTGCGATCCAATGACCTACAGCCTGCCAGGCTCCTCTGTCCATGGAATTCTCCAGGGAAGAATATTGGAGTGAGCTGCCATTTCCTTCTCCAGGGGAACTTCCCCAACCCAGGAACTGAACCCAGGTCTCCCACATTGCTCTCCCTGGTGGCTCAGACGGTAGAGTCTGCCTGCAATGCGGGAGACCCGGTTTGATTCCTGGGTTGGGAAGATTCCCTGGAGAAGGCAACGGCAACCCACTCCAGTATTCTTGCCCGGAAAATTCCACAGACAGAAGAGCCTGGCAGGCTATAGTTCATGGGGTCGCAAAGAGTCAGACACCACTGAGCAACTTCATCTTCTTTCTCCCGCACTGCAGGCAGATACTTTACCTACTAAGCTAAGTGGGAAGCTTCAAAACCACCCCAATGTTCATTGCAGTACTATTTATAATAGCCAGGACATAGAAGCAGCCTAGATGTCTGTATGTGTGAGTCACTAAGTCGTGTCCGACTCTTTGCGACCCCATGGCCTGTAGCCTGCCAGGCTCTTCCGCCCATGGGATTCTCCAGGCAAGAATACTGGAGTAGACTGTCATTCCCTTCTCCAGGGAACCTAGATGTCTATTCACAGATAAATGAAGATGTGGTACATATTTACAATGGAATATTACTCAGGCATAAAAAGGAATGAAATTGGATCATTTGTAGAGACATGGATGGATCTAGAATCTGTCACACAAAGTGAAGTAGGTCAGAAAGAGAAAAACAAATATTGTATACTAACATATATGTGCAATCTAGAAAAACGGTACAGATGTACCTATTTGCTGAGGAGGAACAGAGATGCAGATGACGAAGACAGACATGTAGACACAGGCAGGGGAGAAGGGGAGAGTGGAACAAATTGAGAGAGTATCACTGATGCATATAAACTACCACATGTAAAACAGATAGCTAGTGGGAAGCTGCTGGAAACCAACAGGGAGCTCAGCTCGGTGCTCTGTGATGACCTACATGGGTGGCATGGGTGTGGGGTGGGAGGGAGGTCCAAGAGGGAGAGGATATACATATACAGATATGTATATACACACACACACACACACACATATATATACACACACACATATATATGTCCAAGAGGGAGGAGATACATATAGCTGATTCACTTTGTTGTACAGCAGAAACACAACATTATAAAATAATTACATCCCAACAATAAGGACTTCCTTAAAGCTCAAATGCTAAAGAAACCTGCCTGTGATGCAAGAGACCAGGGTTCAATCTCTGAGTTGGGAAGTTCCTCTGGAGAGGGGAATGGCAATCCCCTCCAGTATTCTTGCTTGGAGAATTCCATGGACAGAGAAGCCTGGCGGGCTGCAGTCCATGGGATCACAAAGAGTCCCAACACGACTGAGCGATTGACTAACACACACACACACTCCAATAAAAATTAAGTAACCCTCCAAAATTTTTCCTCTTCCAACTATATACTTGTGTTTGAGACCAAAATTTCCCTATATACAACTAAAACGACACATGGCAACAGATTAAATACAGAGGCAGACAACAAAATTCAGCTATTACAACAGATACTAAAGAGATTAGCAAAAAATGTAGACGAATGCTCACTTTTCTCACTCATTTTTTTTGTTTTGGGAAATATAATTATTAATACGTAATGGATTTGTTATTTTTTAATGACTAGTAGATAAATGGTTTCAGTTTAAATTTCTAATGGTAAGTATTAGCAGATATGATCCACATGCACAAAAGCTCTTGAGGCTCTCAAAATTTTAAGAAGTGTACAAGAATCCTGAGATGAAAATGCTTTGAGAACCACTGCCTTATGGAGTAGCTGATCAAATTTGCACTTTTCAAAGATCTTTTAAGAACATCTCAGAAGGAATGCAAACATCCTGAAAGGCTCAAGAAAACATCTATAAGATTCGACAGGGCACAATGAACTTGGTAAAACAAACAAACAAAAAGTTCCAAAATAGAATGTGAGAGAGGAGAGTTTCATAGGATGTCAGAGCTCAAGAATTTAAGAGAGGACTAAAGGGTGAGGTAGTCAGGACTGGAGGAGGGTTACTCTGTAGGAAGCTAAGGAAAGCCAGTGAGGCTGGTTGCTGGAGGAGGCTGCTGAACCAGGAAGATGTACTGCTCTCACATCTCTCTGAATGTAAGAGAGACAGGACCATGTTCACCGACAGAGATGAACCATGTGGTAGGGACAACCGACCCAGAGGTCCCTAAGGTATCAGAGAAGAGGGACACCAGGACACAAAAGTGCTCTTTGAACAGGGATGAGGACACTCCTTCAATAGCCAGAGAAAAGAGACAGTAAAGGAAGCTCAGCCCAAATAGAGAGGGCAAGAATAGGGCCTCTAATGCCAAGCGCCCAGAGCCTTCTGATTCTTCTGTTCATCACAAGAATGGAACCTCTCTCAGTCTCATTACAAGAGACGCTTAGCAAAACTGAAAATCCTTCCTTAAGCTAATGTTTAACAAGGTACTAGGACTCAAATCAGGATCCCAAACTACGAACCTCCTCTTCCTTCTGCATCAAGGCAGCCTGAGAAACATGAGGAGGACAGGAAAGAGCAGGTCAGGGAAACACTCTGTAACAACTCTGAAGCTGTGGGGGAGCCTCTTACAAGGCAGGGGAAGACTGTTCTCAACATCCTCTGAAACATCCAGAAGCTTTAGCACTAAGAGAACCTCCGGAACTCGGCCAGGGCACTGGGAGCAGGAACAGCAGCAGGATGGTGGAGCTGGCGTAAGCGCCTGACCGGCAGAGACAAATTCAGCCTCTTCAAGCCCAGAGTGCCAAGGGAAGTTTGAATTTCACCTTAAAACTCCTGTATTTAATCAGTAACACCTCAGTAGTTACTCTGTGGAGGGGTGGGCAGGGGGTTAGAAAGGATACAGGCAAAGACCCTCTGATCCAGAGCTCACCATTCAGCTTGGGAGATACAACTACACATTAAGACCCAAGGACCAAGGGTCTGAGGGATATGTCTGGGGAACAATACGGCCATTAGTATGGCGTAGCTCCACAAAGAGTGGTGGCTGTGAACAGGCAGGAATAACTGAGGAGGAAGGCAGGAAAAGCAGACTGAAAATATTCATCCAAGGGATACCTGAACTAGTGGCAGAAATGGGAATGGAGAACAGATGAAAGGATCCATGGGCCAAGAGTTAAATCACATCAAGGCTTTATTGTTATAGGAGCTGGGGAGAGGTTTCTGAAGGAAAGCTATAGGTATTTATTTACCTAGCATCCATCTGTACTGGGGCCTTCGGGGTTAAAAGGAAAAAAAAAACCCAAAACACTTAAACACAGTTCTTTCCCCCAAGAGGACACCAGCATCTAGTCAGAAAAAAAAAAACACTCGTAATTGGAGGGAACAGAATTAGATTAGCCCCAGGAGGAGAAGAAAGGGAAGACGTTGGCTGTTTTGAGATCGTCTGCATTTAATATGCCTCACAAAAACATTCATTCAGTAGGCTGATCAGAACCATGGTTCTTGAGAACAATCAGGACTATAAAGAGCTCAACCTAAAACTTGAAAAGCAGTGCTACAGGAATACACAGGCCCCTGTGAAAGAGTACAGAAATGAGCAGTAGAATGAGCCACAATGAATGTGGGCTTCGGGGGCGGGGGGTGTAAGTGCCAAGACAAGAAAAGACCAGACAGAAGAGAACTAGGAAAAGGAAGCCATTGAGTCTTAGGAACCAAGTGGAAATTTTAAGTAAGATGAGATAATCAGAGACCTACATAGCCAAGGACAAGGTGCGTGAATTCCAGAAACACTTGTCTGGAAATAGAGAGACCTGGGTTCCAGTTTTGGCTCTATCATCGCCTCACTGTATAAATGACCCTTTTTCATTCTCAGCTTAAATCTCCTCATCCGTGAAAATAGTGAGACACTATCATCTGGACTTGGTGTCAACTCAGAGTTATACCAGGGAGGCAGAGAGGTCTCCAACACCTCCTGAGCTTTAAAATAATTCCAAAATTACAGCTTAAAAACAAAGTCTCCGGGGAAAGGGCAGACTCAAGAGACAGATGGTGTCAGATCCAGAAGCACAAAGCCAGAATGCAGAGAGCACAGGTGTTAAGCAGTAAGAGATTAAGTGTTCAGTCAAAAGACACCAAAAAAACCCAACCTGCCCTTCAAGGTAACTTCTTTGCTTCCACAAGGGGAGAGCTACTCCCACACCTCATCAAAGAGACTTCAGGCCATCGTGCTAAACCTGTCAGGATGGGATCTTTGTCAGCATATTACGCTGGCCAAGAATAAGGAAACCAGTAGCACTATTGAAGTCAAGTTACTCCCAGAATCAGCAGCTAGATGCAACTGTGACCCATTTTTAGCACACAAATCAATCTTCAGATCTGTCCTCTGGGAATTCTCCAGTTACTTCAAGGAAAGTCATCACAAAATGCCTTAAAAATCACAAGAGAGTGTTAATTCACTGTAGGCGAAAACAAAAACGGTACTCTAACCATACAGGAATACTGAAAACTAAAGCAGAATGCAGAGGCTATACATGCCTAAGCGTTCTTCTGCATCACTGAAAGCAAAGCTCAACCTTACTTAGTCAGGAATATTACCTCCACACCTGCGTTACTTAAAATTGCATTCTACTGGGTTGGCCAAAAAGATGATGTTGCAGAAAAACCCAAACTTTTTGGCCAACCAATATATTAAGAAAACAAACTAATCCCTAACAAGAGCCTTTTTAAATCCCAATAACAAAACTGAAAACTATGCCAACAATGTAAAATTAACACTCTCAAACTTGGAAATGGCTTTTTATGGGAAATCATATAATTTTCCTATAAGAAATACGAAATGTTTACTTATTATATATACCTTCAAGTTCAATTGTTTCAGCCAGTTTACTGTAATCGAAAAATGCCTCATTTTGGCGGTCCTATCTTGAACATAAAAATTTCCAGCATTTGGAATCTGTGCGCTTACAGAGGATGACAAGCTCTCATGCAGGAATAACTAAAATCAGGCTGCAACACTGGCAGGAAAGAAAACAAAGAGCATTCCCAAAGCAGCAGGTGTGGGGGCAAAGGAGGTGCGGCCAGCAGAATGCAAATACTGAAAGGGTGCAATCAGTGTCTCCTGGTTTAATTCAAACAGAGACGAGCAAAAATTCTTTATGTGACTTCCTCCACTCCAACCTCTTAGCCCAACCCTCTTTCCTATCCCGCATCCCCTACCCCAGGGCTTTCTGGCAAGCTCTTCCCAGAGTCCATACAGCTTAGATACTACTGCCCAGGAAAAGGAGATTTGCAGAACAGGATGGGATTAGCACAGCTCTGCCACAGCAGAGAAAATACCTTGCTATTTGATCTCATGATTCTCTTACTGCCTCCAACCACGAGCTACTGAAGACAGCAGCCTAAATGTGAATATCTGGGTTTGGCATGTATCTCTATCCCAAACTTTAAAGGCAGAAATACTACCCACTAATTAACCTGCCCTTTAAACAAACACATAACAATTTTAGGAAACAGTCATTTAGCTGAAAACAATAAGAAACTCTGCACAGTTATTATCTAGCAAATAAACACTAAAATTCCAGTGCAGACCTACTCCAGTCATCTCACCTTTCCCCTCCAACACCAGATTCACAAGAGTGAATTCATGGCTGAGTGGCCTGTAAAGGTAACTAAAGAAGCAGGAGGGGACAGGTAACACTTTAAAGTTTTCATCTTCCCCAAAACTTCCCAGTTCACAGGTTAAAAAGAAAAGTTATCTGGTTTGTATTTGAGTCTGCATTCTCATGGAAAAAATTCCCTTTGGCAAGTCTCTGAACATTGTCTTTACTTCTTTATGTTTAAATCCTTTGGGAATAAGATACAGAAATAAAGGCACATATCTTTTTACATCTGCCAGTGTGGCTTATACACTGCAAGAAGGATTCTAACTTGTCCAGAATGAAACCCCAGCCCCTCATTTCTGGTACAAGAGCTCTTTTTATGTCCTAGAAGCTTATTCCAGATTTTACCACGCACTGCTAAAATCCTTATTAATTCTTCCTGGGAATCTAAGAGACAGGATTATGGGAATTTTAGCTAAGAGAGAAAAGCTAAGATTTAATAAGCCCCATTCTACTTTTATAACTCTACAACAATCATATGATTTCAAATACGTCTTTTCTCAGAAGGAAAAAGGTGGCTGAAATTTAACTGTCCTGAAAGAGGACAATCTTTTGTGCAGAGGGCTAGGAGGGTCACCCCCACAGTGGGAGGAGCCTGACTTCTCCAGACCTCTGGCGCTCTCAGAATCGGCTAAACTGCTCTGACACATATCATGGAATGATAGACACAGCACATTCCTCCTGACATCAGCACCACAGCACTAATGCTCGGAAGACCCACACTGACTTCCACAGCAACCCAGGTTCCCTCCAATGCAGTTAAAGCTCACTCTTGCCTATGAGTGAGACCAGCCCATAGACCACTACCTTTTCTGTACAATATATACCACCAATAACCCTCTTGACCCCTCTAACATACTAGAATACACACAGTATCATAGGCTGAACTACCGCACCAGAAAGACCTAGGTTCACACAACCAGTTTTATCACTTGGTGGCCTTGTGATTTGATTTCTAAGCCTGTTTCATCACCTGCAAAACGGGGAGGGGGAAATCTAAAAGAGACCTTTTGAGACAAAGATCCCAAACTAGCTCTCAGGTTAAATACAATCTTCAGAGACTTTGATTCATCACAATGTTTTCAATTTTTTAGTTGTTACATTTATGAATTAAGAGACTGGCGGCTTAGCTAGGAAAAAACAAAAGATCCATGAACTCTGGCCCCCCATTTCTACATAGCCAACAACCAGCTACTGGCTCTCCTTTAAGCAAATTCTGTAGTTCAGGGGGCACTGCTCCTCTTTCTTTCCCTATACTCATTTATGTTACCTCAGGCCCCTGGAGGGATTTGGGTCTGTAGCCCATTTTAATTTTTAAAAACAAAATAAATAGCTTGGGTGACCCCATGAAAATACTTACAAAGACAGCTATTATCATTAGCCTGGAGTCTTACTGCTGTGATCACCTTCCTCCACTTCCTGCCTCACAGACACTGGAAAGCATATCACAGCAAAGACAAGACCATAGAACCCTGCCTTCACTGAGTGCCTAAAGGCCCAATCCAAGCTGCTCTCTGTTTCCACGATCCCTCAGCACACACACTAACTCTCTAACCTCCTGCCTGCTGCACAGGCTGGCACAGATCCCCTTCCCCAAAGGGGAGCCTGGCCAGGAAGATGTTCCTAAGGCCACCCACGGGAGAAGGGAAAGCAAGTATTTCCACACGGTTAATACAGAGTGACTTACACACAGGGCAGTCAGCTTCACATCCTGCTTCTAACATACTGAACATGTACTGCGGCCAGACCACTGCTCAAGCTTAGATTACATCACCGTGGCAAGAGCCAAACTCTAGAGCAAGGGGCTCTGGGAACACAGTGTCGTCCCAAGCAAGCTCGAAGAGGAGGATTGGCCCTGAACTCTCCTGTCCCGGGGGGGTTGGGGGTGGGGGTGGAAGCCGACAGCCCAGAGCTCCGCGGAGCTCCAGAAGCAGAACTGCCTTCCACTCCCCTTCCACCTACGAGCAAAACCAACCAACCAGGGAAACCACCGCCAGCCCGAGGTTTCCAAGGTTTCCTTCCGCTTGTTTGGATGTATTTTTGTTTTTAGCCCAGCGTGGGTCCCTAGGCTCAATCACAACCTGAGCGTTAAGGGTGCACACCCTCCTCAGGAGACACTCGCGGCCAGCTAGCACATGTCAGCGCTGTCACCTGGGGGGCAGACCCGAGGGGGGCAGTGCACCTGGGGCTTCAGCTCCGACCTGCTCGCCCCTCACCAGCACATGACGCTGGCCAGCCGCGTACTCAGGTGCCAGCAAGAGCGCGAGGCGGCTGATCGGTAGCCAGGGAGACCAAGGGAGGCAGCTGCCAGCAAAACGCAGCGCTAAGCACAGCCCAGCCCGGCCTGCGGGACGGCTGGGGGAGGGTGTCAGGCCTCCGCGTCCCCGCCCCCCACCCCCACCCCGGGGCTCTGAAAGCTGCTGTCCCAAGTCCTCGTGCTTCCCACCCGCCTCTGAAGGGCAACACCGTGCAAAGGGGGGTAAGGCCTGCAGGAAGCTGAGTGCCACCAAAAACTAACCCATGCACGCCAGGACTTGCTCCTGAGCCCCAGGTTTGGCTCGGACTTCTAGGTCCCCGGGGTGGCACTGAGCCACTTACAAGAACCCTGGCCTGGACCCTGGGGGGATGATGCAAGAAAGTCAGGGTCGCCTTGACTGTAAACACCACCCACACGAGAAAAAAGCCAGAGAATGGGGCCACGTGGTACAACCCACGGGGAGCAAACTCCTGGGTCTGCGTCCCCACTCCCCCCGGGATTCCAGGCAGGCAAAGGCCTTCCTAACCCCTGACTGGCCAGGCCAAGCAATCCGGCTGTCCCCTAAGGCAAACCCGGGACCAGGGCGGGGCCCCACGCCAAGCCCCCCACGCGAGTCTGGGCACCTGGCCCAGTCCAGGGCTGAGGGGAGAATGACAAGGCCAAGGTCACTTGCACGCTTCTCCGCTACCTAGAGAGCCCGGATTAGGAAAAAAGAGTCTGGCGCGGCCTAGCTTGGCTCCACGGGCGCCTCCATATCCTGCAAGACCCATGCCTATGCCTCCAGGACCCAGCTCACCTGCGCGGCTCCCCAGCTCCAAGCCGCGCCGCACGTGCAGGTCAACCCACCCACTGGTGCTGGACCCCACCTAGCCAACCCTGCCCCAGTATTCCAGCTCCAGCAGAACGTGTGAAGCCACGTGACCTCCTGGGCCGGGGAAGCGCGTGCAGAAGGCACGAGGGGCCTAATCCCTCCGCCTTAAAGGAGCCGCGCCCACTGCCGTCGTGGCGGTCTCCCGTGACCCGGGGCCCTGCGCGAGGGCCTATGTCGCCTGCGGCCCGGCCCCGCCCCGCCCTCCCCCGCTGCCCACTGGGTACGAACGAGGCTCGCGTGGGACGTGGCGAGGCAAGTGAGCTCCCGGCGCCGGTGGCTTCGGCTCTCACGTGCGACGGCTGTGGGAGAAGGAAAAGTTCCGGGCGCGGAGGCGCCCTTCCGTCCGGTCAGCTCCCGTCTGGACATACACTCGAGGCCGACGGGAGG
>NW_011494727.1:3175828-3186151 GCF_000754665.1 Bison bison bison
CCCCCCGCCCCAGGAGTTCAGGGGTCCAAGTGGAGCATGCCACTCACCTAGTGACCCTGATCACGTCCCTTATCTCTTAGGGCCTCAGTTTATCCTTTACAGAGCGCCATTTACAAGCCCCTGCGACGGGGCGGCAACGCGCTTTGTCAATAAAGCTCTCTTTACGGTGTCCAAGCTCCTTTTCTACCAAAGAACCCCTCCTTGGAGACAGCCTGCGCGACGCGCCCCTGTCCAACCCCACTCCCCGGTTCCAGCAGGCGTGCTTACCTAGATCGGCTGCTTCGAGTGCTGGACCGGGGGTGGACTGCGCGGGCGTCAGGGGATTCCGGAAAGTTCCAAGGACATCAGGGATCCCCTTATGGACTGTAGTTCCCCGGGAAGCCGCTTCCGACGCTCTTTCCAGACTGCGAAAGGAAAAATTCCTGGAGAGTGGAGGAGGGACCCGGCGGTGGGGTCAGACTGTGGTCAGGGAGGGCGTCTTTGGGGTAGGAGCGGACCCCGGGCTGAAACCCCGGGCAGGTACGGAAACGGAGGTGGCATTCCAGGCAGAAGGGCAGGCGAAAGCTGAGAAAGAGTGCAGAACAGAGAGGCTCCTGACCAGGGCAGAGGATAATGCGTGCTGATACCGCAGGAGGCAAGCTTGGGCCCAGTTCGTGAAGGGCCTTTATTTTGCAGACATCTGGGAACTATTAAAAATGGTGAACAGGAGAATGATAGTATCAGATATCTTTTAAGATGTTACTGCAGACTTCGTAGAGGTTTGACAGTGAAAGGGGAGAAATAAAGGACTGTGGTAGGGAGAAAAGGGATGGGCGTTGTTGAGCCTAAGTGTTCACGTATATTACCTCAGCATCACCATCATACTATTTTATAAAGCACTTACTCTGCTTAAGGTTCCTCCTGGCAGCTGGGGAGACAGGTGTGCTGCCTTCCTGGCAGGCTGATGAGGTTGGCCTGGATCTAATGGATGAGGGGAGGGAGTCAAGGTCTAGCTTTTTGTGGTGGGAGGATTAATGGGAGAAAGGGTAGGAACAGACTCTGGAGTAGTAAGTCCACAGAAGGACTCAGAGTGACAGTGAGAGCTGGCCAGTCTCCATCCGTAGAATGTCCCCGTGCAGGAGCTCCCATGGGTTGCTGAGGTTCTGGGCAGAGAGGTGATGGCGGCAGGGGAGTGCAAGAGGGGACCCTGGCACCCCCTAGCCATAAACTGCTCCACTCTCTCTTCCCCTTCAGAGGGGCTGCTTGAGCGTTTCCCCCTCCCTCCTGAAGATGCCCCATTTCAGCTGCCCAGGAATTCCCTGCCTCCTGGTTTAGTTTCCCTGGAACCCTCCCACACCAGCCCTATCTGGAGCTCTTCCTTCTCTACGAGCAACCCACCCACAAGTCCCACCCTGGCTCACAAACAGCGAAGAACAACTCATCTGAGGTGATGTATCTTGCTTGTCCTCTCAGGGAGTGCCACACCCGGATACCTACAGCACAGGAGCCAACTGAGGGTGTATGGCAGCACCAGGAAGGCCCCAGTTACATCTAAGGAGGATTAGCTGATGGATGCTGTGCAGGAATGACATCTCAGCCCGGCCGAATCTTTCAAGACAAGCTGGAGAAGCAGTTTTTGTGTTTTTGGGGGGTTTTTTTAATGTGCAATCTTCCTAATTTTAAATTTGGTCATTAATTCAAAGAATCAAGCCCAGCCTATCCAGGGGCCTCATGCAGCTCATGCTTTTTCTTCCCTGACCCAAAGCTGAGCAAGAGAAGAACCGGAAACTGGAATAGTGCCCAAGGCAACAGTACCTGGGAGCTCTTTCATATTTTAAAACTCCCAGCTGTAAGAAAAGGAAGGCATCTTTCAGGTGTCTTGGAACAGAAATTTGTGCTGCATAAAATCCCTCTTCTTAAAACTTTATGTTGCAGTAATAATGAGAATACAGTTGACCTTGTACTTAACTGAGTACTTGGCCTGTGCTTGGCACAGTTCCAAGTGTTTCACCTGCATTAACCCATTTAACCCATTTGCAGACAAGGAAACTCAAGCTCAGAGAAGTAACTAGCTTAAGGACTCCCAGTTAGAAGTAGAAAAGTGAGGACTCAAACCCAGGCAGTCTTCTGGCTTCAGAGCCTAAAGCTTTAACCAGATAAGAACAAAATGTCCAGCACCCTTACATGTGTACTACCTTCTGACTGACCCCAGAGCGCAATGTAGGCAATGAAGGAAGGGGTGGGTGCATGCACATACACTCATGCGTTTGGTGAGTCCTGGCTGCCTGCTCTGACTTGGCCAGGCTTGCAGGTTATACAGGAAGAACAGTACCCCTGACTGGATGCCTGCAGTACACAGGGCCGGGTGCGGAAAGAGGCAGAGGTGGAGGTATTACATGACTTGGTCAAGTCCCCGCAGCTGGTCACTGAAGTAGCAGGAACAAACAGGCAGCATTATCCATTCTCCTAGTCAACAAATAGCCTTTGAGCCCAGCCATGCCTGGCACCATCTCTGCAGTCAAGCCCCAGATTTATAACACAGGTTTTGAGTGTAACTGTAATTGGCTGGACTAAGTTTTAAATGCATGTACCAGGAGGGAACCTGGTATTCTTTTATATGCTCAGGTGTTTGGTGCCTCCACAGCAGGCAGAGAGCTAAAAGAAGAAAAGAGACTGCAGGGAGAAAATAACTTTCCTGGCTGGAAAAGATCAGAAGGGAGATTCCTTTAGGAATTCAAGACCACAAAGTAAAGTAAGCATATAGTGTCTACTCAGCTTTTGCCAAGCTCTGTGCAAAAGAAACCACTTTGTTTTTTTTGAGTTTTTTTTAATGCCCTTTTAAGTGGAATAAAAGAAACTAGATCAGCCCCACCTTTCATCATACACAAATGGAAATTTTAAGTGGGCTAAAAAAGCAAATGTATACAGCATTACTTGGAAATTTTTTGTTGTTCGGTTGCCAGGAAATTTTTTTAGAAAACAATATTAGGAAAATATTTTTATTACACTGGAGTACAGACAAGATTTGTGAATGTGGAACAAGCACAGAGTATAAAGGAAAATTGATAACTTTGACCACATTGGAATTAAAACCTCTGGGTTCTCAAGTTTAAAACTTGAAAAGTCATACACTGGAGAAAGGTATTCGCAATATATGATCTACAAAGGACTGGTTTCCAAAATATGTGGGAACTTCTACAGTGAGGCAAATAGACAAATAGACAAAAGATGGGAATGGGCCATTGACAGGAGTGGAAGCGCAAGCGTCCAACAAACCTATCTCAAGATGCCTACACTCACCCACAACCAAGGAAATGCAAATGAACACAGAAGGATACCATTCCACACTCCCTGGACAGACGCAATGAAAAGGCTCACTCTCCCGGCGGCAAACTCACTGCCAGTCAGGGTGTAAACTGGTTCAGCCACTTTGGTTGTGGGTTTTATTTTCTACATTTTTCAAATCGATGGCTAACCCACATACAGAATGCACAGAGTACACAGTCTTTGGTATCCAGTTTGATGCTTTTTTCCTACATATACACCCAGGTAACCACTACCCACACCAAGGCATGGACTCCTTTCAGAACCCCACAAGGTTCCATCATGCCCCTTTCCACTTCATCCCCTTCTCCTTGAGATAACTAATCCTGTAGTCACTTTTCTCACAGATTCATTCTGCCTGTTTTAGGACTTCATCTAAATTTTTAGCTTCTTTCATTCAACAGGATTCATCCATGTTGATGCAGGTAGCAGTAGTTAAGCCCTTTTATTGGTAAGTGGTATTCCATTGTATTGATATGCCATATTTGCTTCTCCATTCTCCTGGTGATTGGCAATGTGAATTGGACTATTATGAATGATGATACCATGAGTATTCTTGATGTGAAGTACAGCTACCCTGGAAAGCAATTTGGCAATGTTAAGTTGCAGGTGTGTATGTGCTACCACCAGGAATCCCACTCCTGGGGTAACGTGTTAGAGAAACTTGCCCACATGTTAAAGAGGCAGGAGTTGAGGTTAGAAGTTCCGATAGGTGTTATTCAAAATTGCAAAAATAAATACCTTACATACCTATCGACAGGAGAATGGATTGATAAATTGTGGTCTAGTCATACAAAATGGCAACCCACTCCAGTACTCAACTTGGAAAATTCCATGGACAGAGGAGCCTGGTGGGCTACACTCCATGGGGTTGCAAAGAATCAGACATCACTCAACAACTGAGCATGCACACACATACACAATGGAATACTGTATGTAAGTAAAAGTACTGAAATAAAGCTAATCGTATCAACATGGATGACTCATACACAACACTGAATGAAAAAAGCAGAATGTAGAAGAATACATACTCTACGATGCCGTTTATATAAAATTGCTAAACAGGCAGTATATTACAGTCACAAAGTACAATATATTGTTTAGGAATACATCTGTATGTAGTAAAAGTACCCCAAAATGCATGGCCTTGATAAACATAATAACATTTAGAACACTGATTTATTCCAGGTGGGGAGGGAAGCGCTCTTGAGACGAGGAATCCAGTGGGTATCTGCTGAATTGATGAGTGCTTTAGTTCTTAAACTGGGTAAGCAGACACAGGTGGTTATTTTACTTTTTAAACTTGAAATATAATTGTTTAAGGAGATACAGGGATGGGGACAGTTCAGGGCAGAGGTGTGCTGGTAAGTGTTGACAGTTGGCCACAGGGAGGGGAGTGACTTGCAGTATTCACCAATTTCTGTGGCATAAAGACCATGCGTGCAGCTAAGAAGCTTCAGTCATGTCTGACTCTTTGCAACCACCATGAACTGTAGCCTGCCAGGCTCCTCTGTCCAAAGGATTCTCTAGGCCAGAATACTGCGGTGGGCTGTCACACCCTTCTCTAGAGTATCTTCCCAACCCAGGAATTGAACCTGTGTCTCATTATGTCTCCTGCATTGGCAAGCGGGTTCTTTACCACTATCCCCACCTGGATAGTGGCTGATTTCAACCTGCCAGTGTGATACCAGCGGATGCTCCCAAGCCGGCTCCAGCACACCACTGACACTGAATGTGGCAGAAGTTTGCTCCAAAGGCCAGAGCTGGGAGCCCAGGCTTGCTCTGAGGACGTTTCCAAAACCCTAGGACCTGGGTCAAGGGCTGGATTGTATTCATGTACGCTGTTAAGTTATCCAGAAGTGAGGCTGGTTAGAACAACAAATATTCATTTTCACACAGTTTCTGAGAGTCAGGAATCCAGGACGGACTTATCTGGGTGTTTCTGGCTCAGGCTGTCTCCTGAGGTTGCAGTCAAGCTCTCAGCCAGAACTGCAGTCATTTGAAGCTTTGCCTGGAGCTGGATCTGTCTCCCAACTCCACCCACCCCAGATTCACTTGGTTCCTCCTTACAGGGACTGCTCCAGGGGGCTGCTAAGATGGAGGTGAGGGGAGTGTCATAAGCTCATCTCCAAAATAACAGACTCTGGCTTCTACAGTATTCTGTTGTTTACACACGCCAACCGTGATGAGATGCAGGAGGGGATGACTCCAGGGGGCAAATGCCAGGAAGCAGAGATCACCAGAGGTTGGCTCACTCATTGGTCACAGTGGGAGGAGAGTGCTGGTTGTCATGAGATGCTTGTAAAGGGGTAAGGGGATGCCTAGGGTCTCAACGAAAGGAGAGACAGGAACCTGAGGGGCCCTCCCCCTCATTTTATAGCTGAGGAGACTGAGGTTGAGGGGTTTCCCGCAGCACAGGGTCTCCGTCTGGCCTTGGTCCAAGTGAGAAGGACCATGCCTCACCGTCTCCCTGCCTGCCCTCTGCAGGTGCAAATCAAGACCTCCATCAAGGCCACCTTGCCCACGAGTTCCTCCTTAGAACTGTTTCCTCACATTCTCCCTCAGCCAAAACAAGACAACCCCCACTTATTTCCACACACCTCATCCCCTGCCACAGGGACCCCAGAGAGCCCCATATGGTACCATGTTGGCATTACCGGACACAAGTCTGTGCTGGCCTTCTGGGATCCCACTGCCATTTGCAGACCGGGGTAGAATCGTTTCAGAGCTCTGTGATTGATCTCTGACCAAAATATCAATGCTGCTATCTGTTTCTTGATCTGAATACTAATTACATGGGTTATTCGGTCTACGAATAAAGTTGTTTTTTGTTTTTTTTTACATAGTCCCAAAGACAGGGACACGTGTCTGGGAAGATCCCAGACAGAAGCATTTTGCTGAGCTGTTAGCAACCTTTATTCTCCAGGTACCACTGGGAAGTACCACTCAGGTGGACTCACGGGCAGATCTGAAAAGGGACTAAAGTTAGAGTCCCTGGCAGCAGATAAGAAGTGATATTCAGGGTGAAGGTGCCATTCAGGTAAGTAACCCCCAGCATCGCTCACCTTCCTCCACACCATGCCGAGGCCCAGAGACGCCCAAGCATCCTTGGTAGTCATGGGGCCATCAGGGTGGGGTTCCCAGTGGTCAGGATTAACAATGCAGGCCCCAAGTGCTCTTTCTTGGTAGACAGGTTAGTGGGATGAGGGGAGAGGGGAGACACTAGGGTAGAAGAAAACAGGTTCAAGCCAGCACCATCAGGTAGAAGATCCAGGAAGGTGCACATTTCAAACCTCTGTCCTGAGCCCCACCCTTCCAGGCACTGGCTCACCATCCTTCTCTTGGCCCTGGGAGATAACACTGACCAGGCTGTGGAAGAAGGAAGACCAGCTCATCTCCTTGAGGATGCTGGTCTGTGCATACCCTCCCTCAGCAGCTCTCCTGGCCCACCCCTGAGCTGGGGCTCTCCCAGTCCAGCAGGCTCTGCAGCCAGTTGCAGGCTGGTGGCATGAGACAGGATCTACTGGGATGAGCAGTCCCTCCATGGTTCACACCCCAGTCCTGGGTGGTTATCAGCCCACAGCCTCTTTGCCACCACAGTGCCGAGCACTTGCTGGCTGCTCAGATGCTTGACAAGGAAGAAGATACCTGAGGCGGGCCTTTCCCCACCCCCACCCTGCTTCATGTGTAGCCACAGTAGAGTGACAGAGAGGGCCCTGAATGTGGCTGGGGAGGCGGAGAAGAAACTGATGGTGAGGGGGACTTCCCTGGTGGTCCAGTGGTAAAGAATCTGCCTTGCAATGCAGGGGACACAGGTTTGATTCCTGGCTGGGGAACCAACACTCCATATGCCACAGAGCAACTAAACCCCTGCATGCGCCACAACCAGAGAAGCCAAGTGGCATCTAGTGAGCCTGCATGTGGCAACGGAAGATCCCATATGCCGCAACTAAGAGCTGACTCAGCCAAATAAGTATTTTAAAAAAGAAACTAGTAGTGAGGACCCTGGCTATCCAGGAGCCAGGCCTTGGGGGCGGGGGGTGGGTCAGAAGTCTCCTTTGCCCAGTAAAGCCAGGGGAAATCCTGGGCACAGTGAGTTACAGACCTAACATCCCCTCCCTTTGATCTGAAGACTCTGCCAAAGAGGTGACTCTCAAGATGCCCAGGAAAAGGTGCTGAATTAGCTTAGGGGCTGGGGCAGGGTAAGTTCAGACCTGGGCAAAACTAGCACCGCCCCCCTCACTCTGGGATCCTTGTTGCAGACACTTCCTTAGGGTCCCTAGATGAATCTGTCCCCCAGACATCGTGGCTAGCCAGCTATAGCCGCCTGGCCAGAAACCGCACCCATTCCTTGTACCCATTTGCCAGGACACTGCTTTGAAGTGATCCTGGACTGGGTTCCCATTCTCAACCCCTCATGGAGTTCATTGTCCTGTCAAGGCCTGTGTTCTGGCTCAGACCACACTCAGACTTTCTGGTCCTCACTAATGCTCTACCCAACCCTCACCAGGGGCACCTTCTGCCTCAGTGCCAATCCCTGGGCTTCTGTCCATTTCTGCCCCCACCCCAGTCCTCCCTGAGCGCCAACAGAGCCCTTCCTAGGTTTCTCTGTCATCCTGGGCCCCATGTGAACCCCCTAGTCCTGGGCCCAGCTCTCTGGCTGCCCCTCAGCGCTGTCACGGGATACATGAGATAGAGGAAGCCTGTGGCCACAGTGGCAGACTTGAATTAGTGACATGATCCAGGATATGACAGAGATTGGAAAGAAGAATATTCTGGGGAGAAGGGAGCCCCTTCCAGGTCCTGCATGTCTGATCTGTGTCCACCAGGGAGGCTCATCCCTGCCGACACTCACTCAGGGATGCTGACGTGGCAGGGCCATAGGAGGTTTGGCTGTTGATCTAGGGGTTTTAGAAGACACAGGTTGGGCTGAGGGCGGGGTGGCCCAAAACCCTTCCCCTCTGACCGACATTTAATCACTGCAGACCATCCCCTAAAACAGAATGGGGCCCTTTTGCTTTCCTTGAAAGGTTGAAGATTGCTGCTTCTGCCTGCTTCCTCAGTGCCAGCTTTCCCAGCAAGGCTCCTCCTCCTCACCAGCTGCAGAACCAGACTCTCCCTGCTCATGCCCAGCTCTCCTACCTCTCCCGAGGCTGTCTCACGCTCGAGAACCATCTTCTTAGGAATGGTTGCTGCTGCTAACCCCACAGCCTGGGATTTGCTCCAGGGGAACCAGCACAGGGCTGTGACTGAGGTTCCTGGGCTCTGCACTCTCACTTAGGGGCTGGAGACCCAGGTTCCCTTTCCACAAAGTTCTGGGAACCTGGGCTGTGGGCTCCGTGGGGGATGGCAGTGGACATGCCTTCTGTGCTTCTGGTTCCTACAGAACCCACTTGGGGGCCTGCACTGCAAAGTCCAGGTTGGTAAGGAATTCTCGGATGGTCCTTGTTCTGATTTTTTAGAAAATTGCCCTCACGTTCTTTCTCCTGTTGCAGGCAGTGCTGATTTAGAGACACAGCAAGAACCAGTCCACCATTTGAGTGACCCCTGAATGGTGGATCAGTCCCCTCTCAGAACCTGCAGTGATAAAAACAGTGATCTCAGGGGGACTCTGGGGCCCCAAGGCTCTCACACAGGTAGCAGCCCCAGCTGCCCTCTGGTGCCACAGAGCCTGGCAAGTCCCCGCAGGCGAGGGCAGGGCTGTCCCCTGACACCGCCTTTGTTCTCCTTCCCTGAGAAGAGGGCCACACTGGCTCCACCCTGTCTGTCCCTAAACAGACCTGCTCAGGGCCTCTTCCCTGACAGGGCTGGGGGATGGGGTGGTCAAAGGACTGAAGTCTTGGTTATGGAGGATCAGGGCTGAGGTCCTACATCTCCAACTGTCACCGGAGTGTTTTTCCTGTAACACAGTCCATCAAAGGGTCCTGGGACAAATG
This sequence comes from Bison bison bison, assembly GCF_000754665.1. Taxonomy (NCBI): domain Eukaryota; kingdom Metazoa; phylum Chordata; class Mammalia; order Artiodactyla; family Bovidae; genus Bison; species Bison bison. The sequence goes on from NW_011494727.1 coordinate 3,185,068, forward strand.
CATTCCGAGGTCAAGAGCAAATGGAGTCCCAATGCACATTAGCGTAGTAAAGGCTCTGAGAAGGCCTGTGGGAAATTACCTTACTGGGTTTCAATCTGTGATTCCTAAACTTATTGGATTACAAGCTTTCTATTTGTTTTTGGCAGAACACATGCTTATGGAACCCCTTTTATCCATTTAGGAACCACTGCCTGCTCAGGCTCTTTCCTCACCAGGAAAAGGCCCTGACCCCCACGGCCACCCCCAGAAGGCTTGTCCCAGGGTGGAGGCTCTATACCTCATTCCTCTAGTGTGTGTGTGGAGCAGCAGCCATGGTTGCTGGGATCTCGTTAGAAATGCAGACTCTCAGGCCCCACTCCAGACCCACAGATATGAATCTGCACGTTAACAAGACCCCCAGGCCATCTGATGAAGCACTGTTCTGCATCTCCTGTTCTTCCCTCTCCAAGACGCCCCTTGAGTCATCTCCCCAGCAAACTGGGGGCTTTAGGCCCATCAAGATGCAGTTGACATACTTTGAACCTTGCACCTATGTTTGGGAATTCCCCAGATTATGAGTTCTCCTTCTCCAGGGCCCATGAGGGGAACCAAAAGGGACAGTCAGATGTTGAAGAGGAATCTTTGCTGAGGCTTGTAGAGGACCAAGGAGTTCTTCCAGCTTGGCCTCTCCATCCTGATCAGGTGTCTCTTCCATAGAGATGCGTGGAGACTTGAAGACAGTCATCTTGGGGCTTCAACCTAGAAGGCCAGTAGCGGTCATTCACAAGGGTCAAACACTGTCAATCTTGGGAGCTAGCCCCCCAGTCCACCCCCTTAGGTAGAACCCAGAAGAAAGGGAAGATGAGCCAGCCTCTAGGGAGAAGATATTTTATTGAGCTTTTGCCACATAAATAGCTACACCAAGCTGGGAGGGCTGAATGGAATCCCTCTGCACAGATCACTAAGGAACCCTTGGGGAGGGGGACCAGAAGGGAGCCTGGTAATGACCAGAGAGAGAGAGAGGACTCCGCTGGATGCTATATGGAATGAGGAGAGAGAGAGAGAGAGGCTAGTAGCCTACACATCACGAGGGAGGGACAAGAAG
>NW_011494727.1:3186251-3195854 GCF_000754665.1 Bison bison bison
GCACATAAGTTTAGAGCTCAGGAGAAGCAAAGACACATATCTGAGAGTCAGGGTAGTCCTCGGTGAGATGGATTATGTCCCAGATGAGACACCCTGAGAGGGAAGAGGAGTTGGAGAGGGAATGAGGAGAGAGAGAGAGAGAGGCTAGTAGCCTACACATCACGAGGGAGGGACAAGAAGGGGTCACACAGGTCACAGCCCTTAGTATCACTGGGTCAGGGCCTGCACCACGTCCTTCACCAGCATGGTGCCGATCACCATCTTCTCGCTGTTGACCGTCAGCTGGGCAGCTCCAGTAGGCCGGGCGTCCAGAGTCAGCAGGACCAGGCTCCCACTGGTCAGCGTCCTCCCTGCAAACCTGGCGTAAGGGTGGAGGAATGGGCTCAACACTGGGGCCCGGGGCCCCTCCTTCCAATCAGGCCCAAGAGCCCATCTCGTCCCCCTTGCTGGCAGTCAGTACCTGTACTCGTCAGATGTCCCACAAGGGACACGACCCAGGTTGGCTGTGGCCGTCACTTTCTGCACCACAACGTGGTCACTCCGACAGGTGTCTGGCAGCGTGAGCTTCTCTGTGATCTCGTTCATGCCCGTCAGCTTTGCTGGGGGCAGAGGTCATGGTGAGGGTGAAGGCCATGGTGGGTGCCCCTGGGCCTGCACTGAGCATTCTCACCAGGGTCTACGCAGGGCTCCCTCACCAGTCTTGGGGAGGGGCTACTTCCCTCTTGGGCTGTGTCCTTCCCTAGGGAGACTGTGTCAGCCTCTCCCCGCCCCACCCCGGGGTCTGTCCATACTGCAGACCAGAGACTGACTTGGTGCTTCCCTACTGTCAGACATCTGGGCTACCAGCCACTTGGGAGTGGCCAGTGGTTTTGGAGACCAGTCAGTTCTCAGAGGTTTCCTCCGTCTGGCCCCCACATCTTTTGGTCTTTCCTGGTCGGCCCTCCAACCCAAGTTCAACTCTCCCCCAGCTCCTGGAGGCTGACTTGTTGCAGATAGGTCACTGGTAGCTGCTGTGGGTCCTCACCAGACAGGCCCGAGTCCAGGAGTCACAAGCAGCCCTCATGGGTGGACCCCTGATTTCACACAAGACAACAGCTCCAACCATGGCCCAGGCTCATGATGTCCCCAGGCCTTCAGAGCATCCCTGGAAACCCTCACTCCACAGGGCTGGCATCTCTGCACTCCTGTGCTCTCCCCAGCCACATGAGCTCCTCCATCTGCCCTGCCCACCTTCTCCTCAGCCTCTCTCCTCCCTCTGCTACTCCCTTCATTGTTCTCCTCTGGAGAACAGACACACCCTTCCTGTTTCTTTCATCCCCTCCATTCCTATCTAGTGACATTTTCTTGTTCTGTACTTTTAGTTTCTCCTCATCAAGTCTCCTCATTCCTAAGTCCTCCCTAGAAGCTAGACATGCCATGATGCCAATACTGTTTCTCCTTCACTGTTGACCTCCAAGGGCCTCCAAAAAGGACTCACTTCCTCAAGCCCCGCTCTCTAGAAACCCACTGCAGTTGGCCTCGGTCTCCCCTTTGGCGATGACCCGCTCTCTCTGATGCTGGCACCAGTTCCCTATATGCCGGACCTGAAGGTCTCTGGTCATCTTGGCCTGCAGACTATCCAAGACACATTTCTACCTCCTCATCCCTCCTCCTGCCTACACCCTGCTCCTTCTCTTTCCCCTCCCTTCCTTTTTCTCCTGAAGGATACAAGTTTTCCTCAAGAAAGGTCTGTGGCCTCCTTATCTCCCCATTCATCTCTCCCTCAGGGTGATCTCACTTATAGTCACAGCTTCAGTTATCACCTCTCTGCTCCTGACTCCAGCCTAGAAGTGTTTCCTGGGCACAGACTCACATTTTTCAGTTGTGTATGAAACACCTCCTCCTGAATTTCCCACGTATATTTCAAAAAGCAGCTCATCCAAAACTATCCAAGATCTTCCCCTCTCCCTTGCCTGATCCATCCTTATTTCTTCTAGATTAGGGGTTTGGCAAATTAGAGCCTGAAGGCCAAATACAACATACCACCTGCATGGTCCACAATGTGGTTTTTGTTTTTTTTTAAATATTTTTTAAGCATTGGGGGAAAAAAAATCAAGGCTAGATATTTCATGACACATGTAAAGTACATGAAATTCAAGTCTGTGTCCATAGATAGAGTTTTATTGGAATACAGCCACACTCATTCATGTATGTATTATCCATGGCTGTTCCTGGGTTACAAAGGCAAATTGCAGCAGAGACCACATGACCCAGAAAGCCTAAAATGTTTTCTGGGACTTCCCCGGTGGTCCAGTGGCTAAGACTTCGCCCTCCCAATGCAGGGGGCCTAGGTTCAATCCCTGGTCAGGGAACCAGATCCCATATGCCACAATCAAGAGTTCACATGCCGCAACTAAAAACCCTGCATGTTACAACTAAGACCCAGCACAGCCAAATAAATAAATATTAAAATGTTTAATATAAATAAAACATTTACTTTACCGCCCATTACAGAAAAAGTTGGCCAACCCCTGGTCGAGGTGAATAGCACTGCCATTCTCCCTGCTCTCTAAGCCAGATATTCTAGAGACAGCTTCCACGTCTCTGTCTCCTCTTTCATTCGGCAAATGCCCATGGAGTCCCTCTCCCCTACCTCAGCCTTTCATTCTTTTTGCTGTGGCTCTAATCCTGGTTCTCACCATCTCTCATCAAATCCACGTCAACAGCCTTATAACTCGTCACAGGATTTAGTCCAAGGTCACATACCAAGCAAGCAGCAGGTTCAGAACTTAAATCCAGGCTCACGAAGCCCCATGATTCCTTCCACTTTTACTGTTCTGCCTCTTTTTCCTGCTGCACATTCTCTCAATTCCAGTCCTAACTGTAAATGTTGCCAGATTTCGCTTTCTGAAGCCCAAGACTGAACCTTGCCCCTTCTTTGGAGAACGAAATGGCAACCCACTCCTTGCCTGGAGAATCCCATGGATGGAGGAGCTTGGTGGGCTACAGTCCACGGTCTCAAAGAGTTAGACACGACTGAGCGACTTCACTTTCACTTTTGCTCAAAAAACTTCAATAATTCCTCTACTGCTAGAAAAATGAAATTTGTACTCCTTACCCCTCTATTAATGGAGTTGATACCAAATAACCTCTATGACCCCTTTCAGCTCTGAAATTTTAGGATGGAAATCTTTTAGCACAGCATTCAAAGTTTCCAGAAACTAGACCGAACATATTTTCAGCTTTGTTTTCCCTACCTCCCAGTGCTAAGGATCCCTAGGCCCCAAGGCAAATTGCACCCCTGCTTGCTTCCTGTAAATTTTCATTAACGCCTACTCATAATGCTTCCCCAAGCTGGAATCCTGGCCTAGAATCTTTTGCCTGGTTGCATCTCAACTCTCTCCAAGGTCTCACTGAAGTGTCCGAGGGTCTGGGAAGCCTTTGCTGGAGTCATAAGGGGCGAGGACTCCCTCTGTGTGCAGCAGCTGAGGCTCCCACAGCATGTCTGTACGGTGGAGCTGAATAAGCCCCAGAGGAGGGTCCTGAGCCCCCGTCCCACCCACCCCCAGGGAGCACTCACCCTGTTCCTTCTTGAACTCATTCTCACTCAGGAACATGGGGGCCATCAGCTCCCCAACGGGTGGCTGAATGGAGACATAGAACTGTCGGGTTTGGGTGCTAGGAAGGCCGGAGGAGACAGAGAGAGGGAGTCAGGCCGGCTTCTCTCCCCTCACCACGCACTGTGTCTGGAGGTAAGGCCCGAGGTCCTGGGACACTGTCCAGATCATGATGCCTCCCCACCTAACACCACCTCCAGTCCGTTTATTTTGACCCCTCCTCTTCCCAGCCACGCTCCCGCTCCTTCACAAGCTGGACACATACCATAGCTGGAAGTTGGCCGCCTGGGTTGAGTCACAGAAATTAATGCCCATGACAACAGTGGCAGACTCTCCAGGTGCCAGGGACTCTGCAGCAGTGGGAGGCAGGAGCAGGGGGAGACGGAGACCCCATCACCTGATGGGTCTGGAACCCACACTCCTTCTCCCCTCCACTGCCTCAGCTGACCGCCTTCTATGGAACCTGGCTTTCTGGGCTGCTGGAGACTCTTCCTGGTTTCTTCCTAAAATCTAGACACCCACCCCCACCTGCCCTCACTCCACTGAAGTCAGCGCTGAATCAGTCAAGCCTCAAGCTCCTCCTGTCCTGATATGGACTTGCTCGTTTCCTAGTCTGTCTTGTCCACTGGGGCGTGGATTGTGGCAGATGCCATCTCTGTACTCCCAGAGCCTAGCTGGGCACAGAGTGGACTGTCAGCAGCCACAGGCAGACCCGTGGACCTCCCCACCCCCGTCCCCGCCCCGGAGCTTCCTCCACCACTCCGCGCACGGCCCTTCCGCACCGATTTCAGGGAACTCCTGGATGCTGATGCCGGGAGGCAGTTTGGGGGTGCCCAAGTGCAGGGCCTTGATGGGGGTGTCTGAGCTGTTGGAGAAGTGGATGTGCACAGACACCATGTGCGGGTCCCCAGAGAAAGGCTGGCGGCTGAAGGTGTAGTCCACAGCCAGCCCCTCGCCAGCCACACGGTGCAGCAGCTCCTGTCTCCCAGCTCCTGACACGGGACTCAGCAGCTGGTGGGGATCGGGTAGGGGGGTGGGAAGGATGGAAATGATCCACCAGAAAAGGGCCAGCCCCAGCCTCGTCCCCGCCTGTGCTCACGGAAACAGGGACTCAGAGCTACCACTCCATCACACCCTCTTTGCACAAACCCACACCGTAGGACACACCACAGAGATGTATTTCTGCCTAGCCCACTCACCGAGGGCACCAGCGGGGAGTCTGTGAGTGTCAGACCCTCCAGGTCAGCAGCCAGGCTAGTGGACACAACTGTGGGCGGGGACACAGGCTGGACGCTGGCCGGGGTGACTGTGGGGCATACAAGGAATGTGATGATAAAGGAGAGGCAAAGTGGAATTGGCTTGGATAGGGCCATGGAGCCTAGGGCTCAGGGAGCAGACAGTTCAGCACCATGGACAGCGAGAAGTGGCAACTGGTGCCTCCAGACAGATGTCCACCCTTGACTTCAACCCTGTACCTGGGGAGGTTGACCCGCTGCCCTCTCAGGCTCAAATATATTCAGTCTGCTCCCATTACCCTGAAGCCCCAGGGAACCTAGCCCAGGGTGCCATGGACCTTCCTACATCATCCTCCCCAGGCCTCCTTCCCCCTGACTTCTACCCAAACTCACAGTCCTCTAGGTCAAGCAGGGAGACCTCCTTGGCTGCAGGGGCACTTTTGCTACTGGGAGGCTGGAAGAGAAAAATTGGGTGTGAATGTGGAAGGGGAGTACCCTGGCCCGTTCTGGGTTGTGAGGAGACATCTGGGCCTGGCCCAGAGGGTGGAGGGGGCCCTGGGCCATGAGCCAACCCCCTTTCTACCCCAAGGCTCTCACTGTTTTTTTCCTCCAGGAGGCAGGTTCCACCTGCTCCTCCTCGGTCTCTGATGTCATCTCAGACTCTGAGGAGCTGCTGCTGGAATCGCTGCCCTCATCCGAGGACAAGCCGCCTTCTTGCCCTTCTGGCACCTTCTTCCTCTTCTTCATTTTCTTCTTCTTACCTTCCTCCTCACTCTGTTCACTGGAAGAGAGGGGGCAAATGGGGCTTGGGTCCAGCCTGGATGGCCCCTTCTTGCCTCACAGAAGAGCAGGGAAAGCTTGAAAACTGGGGGTGAGGGTGGGGAGCCCGGACCACAGGACACCACACCTGGGCTGCAGTGAGAGGTTCAGACCAGCCTGCGCCAGCTCAGGCCCTCTCCCCGAGTGCTTCCCCAGGCTGCAGCCCTCACGTGAGCAGCCCTGAAGGACTGCAGGCCCCAGCAGCCCAGGAGGTGGCTTGGGGGCTCTTAGGAGACTGACTAAGGCTGAGTGTTGGCCCTTCTTTCCCAAAGGAGACCCTGAAACCCCCCAGTCACTTCACCTCTCACTGCTCCTCCCTTTCTCCTCGTCCTCTTCCTGGTCTTCATTGTCAGACTCGCTGCTGGACTCCCCGGAGCCGCTTTCACTGCTGCTCTTACTTTCCGATTCACTCTCGGACTCGGGGTCTGTGGAGGGACAGTCTCAGGCTTCCCTCTTCTGGGCTGGCCTCCTGGGGAGCCCTAGGCGCTCAGGTTCAGACTCTGCACTGATGCAGCAAACTCACCTCTTCCCCCTACCCGCCTCCGCCCACACCCTGAACTGCTCCCAGCCAGACGCCAACCAGACCAGCTGGGACACAGATGGACCCGTGTGGATAGAGGCCTACACAAGCACACACGTGTCTGGGACATGCAGTCAGTTCCTCCGGTGCATAAACACACATACTGGTGCACGTTCCCTTGGACCCATGACCATGTAACACAACAGCACACGCTTGCACCAGACAGGTAGCCACAAGACGCATGCACAGGCCCCAGCCCTGCCCATCTCCTCACCGCTGTCTGCAGACTCTGTGGGGCCCGATTCTCCCTCCGAGTCTGAGTAGAAGGGTTTCTCCTTCTCCTTCCTCTTCTCCCTATTGGAGCACTTGGTCCACTCAGGTACCTAGAGATGAGGAGTTGTTAGTCGCTTCAGTCGTGTCTATTCGAGACCCCATGGACTGTAGCCTGCCAGGCTCCTCTGTCCATGGGATTCTCCAGGCAATACTGGAGTGGGTTGCAATTTCCTTCTTCAAGAGACCTTCCTGACCCAGGAATCAAATCCGGGTCTCCTGCGTTGCAGGCGGACTCCACCATCTGAGGCACCAGGAAAGCCCCTCTTATCCTTCACTTGGCCCTGGCCCTGGCCCTGAGAGGGAGTAATGGGGGGCAGGCAGGGGCACTATCCCTGGAGGGTGGGGGTGGTGCTCACAGAGCCTGGCTGCCAACAAGGAAGGGACAGAGTTTGGGGCAGGCACGGCGGACAGCACACAGGGGAGAGGGGGCAGCAGAGGCTGGGGGAGCACTGCACACAGGGCAGGCCGCACGGCACACGGGGCGGGGACCTCTGTGTACTCGCCCAACAGGCCCACGTGGGTCTCCGTAAGGGAGAGGTCTTCTTCCTGCACGTGGGGAGGGTGTCAGGAGGGCCGGGCACACCCCCGGGGCTCCCTGCTGTCCACCTCTCTCCACACACCCCTGCCCACCCCACTCCTGCTGACCTCCACGTTGCGCACAGATGGGTCCGGGGCTTCCTCTGGCCAGTCTGGCAGCTCCTGGTAGCCCGTGGCCTTGGCATTGAGCAGGTGGGACAGGGAGCCCAGCTGGAAGTGGTCCCGGTCTGAGGACAGGGTGAGAGGTCAAGCCAGGAGTGGCAGTAAGGAAATGCCCTGGGGGTTGTTTCCTGGGTGGGGCCGGGTGATGATTCTCGTGGGAACATCCTAGCTAGACGGAAGAAGGGGTGGTCGTGTCCCCTAAGGGCTCTTCAGCCCTGACCACATCGGCAGGTCCACAGGCTGGGAAGAAGGTTGTATGACCGACAAGAGCAGGGCTGAGGGGCCAGGGAGGGTTGGGGGAAACTGGGAGCTCAGAGGAGATGGGAGGGCACTGGGCCCAGAAGTGCTGCAGGCCTGTCTGCCGGGGTCTGCCTGCTGAGATGGGGCGGGGAGGGAGGAGTAGAAATGCAGGCGTGGCTTCTCCCAGGGCATGGTGCGGGTGGGATGAGGGCTATATGGCCGCAGTGCCAGGCTCAGGAGGGAGGCCCGCTCGCAACAAGGGTATCGCCTCTAAGAGACTGGCCAGGCTGAGACCAAGGGCAAAGAGCTGTGTCTGGTCAGGCTCTGGCCTGCATGGGGAGAGCTGAGCCGTCTGCGCAGGAGTGGGACGGGATCAAAGCCAGAGGACGGCAGCACAGAGACCTGTAGTGGGGATGAAAAGCACTGCCCACTTCCTCCCTGGGGCTTTTCCCATCTGCCCCATGGCTCTGAATCTCCTTACTCCAGGGGTCCAGGGCAGAGACAAAGCAGAACAAGAAGATACGTAGGAGAACCGAGCTTGGTGAAGGAAGCTCCCTCCTGAGGAAATTCCTGGGTCCAGAGAGCCAGCTGGGTCCCTCACCCCCTCGCTGTCAGAGCCCTTGTCACGGGAGACCCACCTGAGAGATGAGGCAGGGCTGAGGGCCTGGGAACTGGGCTGATCTGCAATGACAGCCCAGCCAATGCTGGAAACCGCTTTCTCAGGACCCTTACCAACATACACCCCTCCTTTGTATGCAGTTCTACTTCCTGCCTTCCTAGATATGCCTGCTCAGGGAGGTGGATGGAAAGAGGAGTCTGAGAGCTGAGGAGCCAGCGGCCCATCCTGCCTGGGAGGGCAGAGACCAAGTGAGATGATGCTAGTGGTAGTGGTGAGCGGGTGAAGGAGCAAGCCTGGGGTGCCACAGGACTGGTCCAGCCACAGGGGCAAAGGAATCCTGCCCACCAAAGGCTGGTGCCTGGCCGAGACTGAGACCTCAGGGGGAAGAGCCAGGCCTGGGGTGCTGGCCAATTCTCCCCTTCCCCCAGGAAGGCTCCTTTTGATTTCAGCTCCCACCTTTGAAGGACGACTCCAAGACTGGAGCTGGTTTGGGTGCCAGGAAGAGCTTCTTGGCATGGCGGCTGAGAGCCCCGCCCTGCTCCGAAGGGACAATGAGCTGCCGGGTGAAGCGTGCTCGGTCACGGATATCGTAGTTCTGGTCATACTTGGCTAGGCTCAGCACGTACTGGGTCAGCAGCTTGGTCTGGGACACGAGAGGTGAGTCAGCAGCCATCACAGAGGGTGGGGACACAGGAGGTGTCCAACCAGATTCTTTTTTTTTTTTTTTGGCCATGTCCTGTAACATGCAGGATCTTAATTCCCTAACCATGGATCGAACCTGTGCCCCCAGCAGTGGAAGCACCGAGTCTTAACCACTGCACCGCCAGGGAAGTCCCAGAACCAGATTCTTTAAGCCAACAGCTCCAAGCACTGCTGCCTCCACCCAACTTTCCCTCCAACCCCACTATTGTGTCACTGTGTCAGGGCTTCCCTGGTGGCTCAGATGGTAAAGAATCTGCCTGCAATGCAGGAGAACCAGGTTCGATCCCTGGGTTGGGAAGATCCCCTGGAGAAGGGAATGGCTACCACTCCAGTATTCTTGCCTGGAGAATTCCATGGACAGAGGAGCCTGGTGGGCTACAGTCCATGGGATTGCCAAGGGTCAGACATGACTGAAGACAAACACTTTCACTTTCCTCCGTTGTGTCAGACCTACATTTTCCCTCACCTCCCCAGCCCTGAACCCTGACCCCGACATTGACAACTGCCTTGGACAGGACAAGAGGCTGCCCTTTTGGAACCCTCCCTCTTAGCCCTGGGGAGGCCATTCTTCCTCAGGTTTGTGGTCCCCACTGCCTTTGGCCCACTCCTAACTCACTAGTCCAGACTAAGCCAACCTCTCCACCCTGAGGTCTGGAACAGGTTTCGAGACCTCACCATTCCTAGACTCCATCACCCAGGGGAACCCAGACGACAAAAAGACAAAGGGGGACACAGAGGAATCCCCTTGGCAGGGGCTGTCCGCATACCCCATGGACCCACAGACTAGAATCTGGGCAGCCCAGGGGTTTCAGAGGCCATAATCCCCTGCTGCTGCTGCTG
>NW_011494727.1:3195954-3204740 GCF_000754665.1 Bison bison bison
CTAAGTTGCTTCAGTCGTGTCTGACTCTGTGCAACCCCATAGACGGCAGCCCACCAGGCTCCCCCGTCCCTGGGATTCTCCAGGCAAGAACACTGGAGTGGGTTGCCATTTCCTTCTCCAATGCATGAAAGTGAAAAGTGAAAGTGAAGTCGCCCAGTCGTGTCCGAGTCTTAGCGACCCCATGGACTGCAGCCTTCCAGGCTCCTCCGTCCATGGGATTTTACAGGCAAGAGTACTGGAGTGGGGTGCTAATGAGGTTGGAGCAAACCGCAGCCACTTTAGGGTCTGCTAAAGTAAACATGGGGCTCACAGTCTGCAGTCAAGGGAGCTAGAGCCCAGGACCCCAGATCTCAACTTCTGCCCTGTTCCTATCTTCACAAAATGACAGTGGCAGCCACTATTTATGGAGTGCCTTCTTGTGCCCAGTGCTAGTGGGGCCTTTCACTGCCTCATGGAATCTCCACAACCCTTCCGAGAGGTGGCGCTACTGCCCCCATTTCCAGAGGAAAATCAGAATCACTGACATCTCCTGGGTTCAGGAACCAGTTAGTGCTGCACCCAGGCCTGGACCCACCCAAGAGTAAATAGAGTGTCTGGACCCGGCACTGTATTTACCTGTTTACCTATTTACAGCCTACGCTCTGTGGCTGACCTCATCCAGGTCTCCATCCGTATGGCAAAGACAATCAAAATCCACCAAGTACATACATCCCGTGTCACGACGGCCACAGTATCTGGGGATATTCTGAGGGATGGGACCAGCAAACTGACTCTGGTCTTCCTGACGTTCTGGTTACACGGTGTTACATCCAGCCTTGGACACGGCTGAGCCAGGTAATCTGGCAGGGCCATCAGCAAGATGCTGGCCCAGAATCAGAGTAGCTGCTGTGACAAAACTCTAGAGAGCTGCTGTGATTCCACTCCTTCTACAATGGGGGCTTTGGCGGCCTCATGTTCAGCTCAGTCCCTTCCAGCACAGCACTGCCTGCAATACTGTTCCCGTCACAGGTAAGTACTCCAAACCCCACACTCCCTTTAGGATGCCCCCATCAAAATGGACTTCATTGTAGACCTGCCTCTCCTTGGCCAGACACCACCCTGCGTGCCAAGGCTACCAGATGTCCTTATCCACACTGACTATTATCAAGCAGCTGCTGATCCAACTCTACGGATTTCCCAGCTGGCCGATCATAGACCCTCTCTCCCTCCCCTCAAGTCCTTGCCTAATTCTGGAAAGAAGAGTTCAAGGTTTCAATCCATCTGTCCACAGCCTTAACTGCCCATCAACAACCAACCCAAGAAGGGGCTAGTCCCTCCACCTCAACACTGCAGGATTTGCCTATAGTTCATTACCCTGGACCATTCCCCAGGGGTCATCATATCCAGTCTGCAGCCCCAGGACACCTGCCTTGCCTAGCCAGTATGCACAAGAATTACAGGCTGTTTAAGAAGGCCTATAACACAAGCTCCAGTGCACGAAGAACTGAACAAAACTCCTAGTTGGACCCAAGGGCTCCAGCTGCCAGGAAGAATTTTAAGTGGGGAACATCGATGCCTTTTCAAGAACTTATGCCAGGACTTCCCCAGTGGCTCAGTGGTAAAGAATCCGCCTGCCAATGCAAGAGTCTTGGGTTTGATCCCTGGTCTGGGAAGATCCTACATGCCACAGAGCAACTAAGCTCATGCGCCACAACTACTGAACCTGTGCTCTAGGGCCTGGGAGCCACAGCTACTAGAGCTTGTGTGCCTAGAGCCTGTGTTCCGCAACAATAAAAGTCACAACAAGGAGAAGACTGCACATGGCAACCAGAGCACTCATCACAACTGGAGAAAAGTCCTCACAGCAACAAAGATCCAACACAGCCATAAATAAAGAAGCAAAATTATTTTTTAAAAAAGAACCTATGCCAACATACCTGTTACCTTGAAAACACCTGTTAAATCATGCTAGGGAAACTAGCTCTTCAAAAAAAAAAAAGGAATTAAAATACATTCACACCTGACATGCTACACCAAAATAAGCTCTAGATGGATGCGGAGGACAGATGCCCAGGTCCTCTCCCACAATCCCACCTCCTGAAGCCCAGTCTTGCTCCCCTCCCGAGGGTGGGTGTGACCTAAAATGTGATTCTGACCAACAGAATATGGCAGAAGTGACCAGGGGCACCATATAACCCCATGACTGTTTCCTTACGTTCAACTCCAGTTTTGCTAGCAGACTGGCTCTGGACACTTTTATCCCTTGCGGCTCTGAAGAAGCAGGCAGCTATGTTTGGAGACCATGTGGCAAGGAGCTGAGGACGATCTCCAGCTGACAACCAGCGAGAAGCCAGGGCCTCAGTCCTACCATCGGGCATGCAAAACTGGATATGAATGCTTGCCCAACACAGCCTCCAGATGAGAATCCCAACTTGACCGGTTCCTCAGCTGTAACTATAGCCTTGCAATAAGACCCAACCCATGTGGCGCTAGTGATAAAGAACCCACCTGTCAATGCAGGAGATGTAAGAGATACAGGTTCAAACCCTGGGTTGAGACGATCCCCTGGAAGAGGAAATGGCAAGCCACTCCAGTATTCTTGCCTGGAGAATCCTATGGACAGAGGAGCCTGGGGGACTACAGTTCACGGGGTTGCAAAAAGAGTCGGACACAACCGACCGTGTGTGCATGCTCGCACATACACATACAAGACCCAACTAGGCCATACCTGGATTCTTGATCCATGGAAATAGAAAGTAAATATGTTTTTTTGGCCTACTAAGTTTGTGGTAATTTATTACACAGCACTAAAAAACCAATACAATGGATTAAAAATAGAAAAAAAAAGTCTGGAGGAAATTATGCATGAAAATTTTAATTGATATGTGAACGAGGAAACAACTTTCTAAATATAAGGCATTATGAGGAAATAGAAACAAAAATATTAATGTATTGAACAAGGCACAAATGTACAATTTCTGGATGATTATATCTAGAAACCAAATTTAAAAAAAAAACAACCTAAGAAAATATAAAACCAATGCTGGTTTTTTCTAAGTGGTAGACCTATAGCTAATTTAAATATTTAACTTATAATATTTCTCTGGAATTTCCAAACATTTTATGATGAACATGCATTATTTTTATGGTATCAAAGAAGTTATTAACTAAAAAAAAAATAATGGAGAACTTGTCAGACTCTTCCACTCACTCTAGAAGCCAGATTTTAGCTCCCACCACGACCTAAGCAGACCCTCCTCCCAGGTATCTCATCAAGCAGACAAAAGCAAACCTACCTGCCAAAAGCATTCAAGCAGGCAGTTGCCCGAAGTGGCTGTAATGGTCACCTTCACTAATCCTGCCCCCCCAAGACCTCTGCCAGTGCATCTTCTGTTAGACCCTCTGGTTATCTGCTCAGCCACAGAAGGGCAGAGCTCATCCGTTATCTCCTTAACTCAGCCTGGGCCAGAGTCTGGCATGCAGTGGGGGTCAGCACATGGGGGAGGGGGCAGTGGCTGGGATTGCTGTGGCCTGTGGCAGGTTGAACATGTCACCCTCTTACTGGGAAGAGGGGAGCATCCTTGCTCTTTTGCAAGGATGGCCATGGGCACATGCAAACACTTCCCTCCTGGAGTACAGAGAATTCCTATTCTCCACCACTCTCAGCACAGGCTGAGAAAGAAGAAAAGAGAAAGACAGGGAGGGTAGGAAGGAGGAAAGCTCTCTTTACTGAGTCCAAGAACCATCCTAAGGAGCCTGTAGGACTGGCCTTAGGATGAAGGGTGTGTGGAGGTTCCATCTGTCTGAACAGCCTACTCAGAGTGGCCTGATGGGGACCGGGACCCCGTCCTGCCTAGGAGAGGAGCTAAGCCATCTGTACCCATGGCTCTCTGTGCCAGCTCTGACTATACCCTTTGTTGTTTAGTCACTAAGTTGTGTCCGACTCTTTGTGACCCCATGGACTGTAGCCCGCCAGGCTCCTCTGTCCATGGGATTTCCCAGGGAAGAATCCTGGAGTGGGTTGCCATTTCCTTCTCCAGGCTTTCTTCCTGACCCAGGGATCAAATTCGTGTCTCCGGCATTGCCAAGTGGGTTCTTTACCATCTGAGCCACCAGGGAAGACTGACTGCAGCCCTTACTGCTCTGCATTTTGTGCTGTTTCCTCTACTTGGCTGTGAGCACTTGAAGGCCGGTAAACACGTCTCACTTGTTGTCATCACCCAAGGACATAGCTCAGTGCCAGGCACCGTAGGCACTTGCGAAATGTATGTTAATTATGGTCATGAATAAATGCACAAGAAGCTAACAGGGACAACTTAGGGAAGAGCCACGTGGGCACACCCAGACTTATGCAAACATGCTGAATCACTATGCTGGGGCTCAGGGCTCTGGTGTGGTATTGAGCTTTTCAGACACCCCCTCTACCCAGCAGCCACCCACCTAGCCTGCTTCATCTTTTCAGACCTTCCTCCCACCTGCTCTTTTCTCCTGTTTGCATAAAGGAGGCGCACAGATATTTGTTCCAAGGCTTCCCTGTGGTGCCTTTCCCTCTAACTTGTCTCCAATCTGCTTCTCCCACAATACTGACACCCACAGACCCAGCCCCTCACAGCTTCCACACGACCACGGTCCATCCCAGCTCCTGACAAGAGGCCCCACATGTGACAGCCCTGCCCCCCAGCTGGAGGCCCTGGGGCCCACCCTGTCCACTGTGGGTCACAGAAGATGCACAAACACCACCATCCAAAGACTCCATGGGACGGCAAAGAGGCCACCTTCAGGCCGGCAGAGATGTCACCACCTCCAGGGGATGGCCCACATGCTTTGTTTGCTCTGAGGGTTGCCAAATCGTTTCTACAAAAGGCCGAGGACCTATTTTAGGATTTGCAGGCCATATGGACTCTGTTGCAGCTACAACATCCATAGACGATAAACAAATGAATGAACGTGGCTGTAGCCCAGTAAAAGTTTATTTACAACAACAGGCAGCAGGCCAGGTTTGGACTATGGGCAGTGGTTTGCCAACCCCTGCCTCGCCTGACTGAGCAGAGCAGTGAGCGTGGGAACTATCATGGCGCCTGGGGTTCTAGCACCTTGAAGAGCTCTGGCACGTTACACTTGACTCATAGCAACGTGTCCTGGGACCATCTCAGAGGATGCCGGACACTCAAGAGGCTGTTAATATCCTGATATTCCAGCTTAGCTGAGCCGTGTTCTTGGTGCCTTTCATAATATTTCACCATGGGAATGACAATGACCACCAGTACCACCCAGGCTTGTGCCCTCTTATCGCTGGCATAGACTGGTGAAGCATCACCAAGCTTTTCGGGGAGGAGGACAGACCACATCTCCTGGGACATGTGGTCTCCCATCAAGGCCTGTCATTGCAGGTCCCTCCCTCTGGCCCCAGCATCCTGAAGGCAGCAAGTAAGGACACTCCCACTGGAAGACTGGAAGTCACAGCCCCACAGAAGAGTCTCTTCAACATGGCCACCATCTCTACTATGCCCTTGGGCCTCCAGAATAGTCGTGGACTCTGGGGAACATTGGGTTACATGGGCAGACCAGCCACCTATCTTGAACTCTGTCTTCAGAAAGAGGTGCTGATATATGTATAACTGAATCACTGCGCTGTACAGCAGAAACGAACACAACACTGTATATCAACTATACTCCAATAAACATTAATGAAAATACAAAATGAAAAAACTGACAAAAAGAGGTACTCAAGTTCATGCCTACCTGGTGAGGACCCACAGAACACCACCTGGGCCGTTTCTGGGGCCCAGAGAGCTTTGAGAGGCATCTCTCAATCAGTACCTGCTTTGAGTTGGTCAGGTAGAGCTTGGCTGCCAGGTTGATGACCTGCAGTTTGACGATGTCCTCCTCGGCAGTGAAGGATTTGGCCATCTTTCTCAGGACGTCTGGTGCAATCCTGGGGACGTGCTCACAGTACTCGCCGATGAGCCACAGGATGCTGGCTCGGGCCATGGGCACCTGTGTGGGTGGGAAAGGAGTCAGGACTGGGGTGCATGTGGGAAAGTGGGTGGGCATGTGGCCTGCCAGGGAGCCAGCACTCCTCCCATCTGCGCTCACTTCTCTAGAACTGGGAGTGGGAGGTGGTGGGAGAGAAAATACTAGGTGGGCATTTCTCAGGCAGCATCTCCCCTCCTCCCCAGGGTTTCAAGAGCATGCACAGAGCCTTGGAAGTTCAGTCACAGTTTGGTATAAAAGACTGGCTTTCTGGATCCACTGTGCCCTTGATGCTTTCTATCTAAGGATGCCATGTATCCTTCCTGAGTCTTCAGGAATGCCTTGTCTGAATGTTTCAACTTGGCAGTGCAACACAAAAACACATGCCTGTCAACCAGCCACCCTGAGCCAGAGCTTTAGAGAAAACATGAGTGTGGACCAGGCTGGAGCTCAGCAAGGGGTCCCCAAAGGGAAGGCAAACCAGGGTCACATGGTCTCGTCTTTCCCCTTCTCCCACCCAAAGACCTTCCAAGACAGTAAGAATGGTTTGGAAGTTGATTTTTTTATTTAAAAAGTTAAAGTGTTAATCACTCAGTCGTCCGAACTCTTTGAGACCCCATGCTCTATAGCCTGCCAGGCTCCTCTGTCCATAGAATTCTCCAGGCAAGAGTACTGGAGTGGGTAGCCATTCTCTTCTCCAGGGGATCTCCTCCACCCAGGGATCGACCTGGGTTGAACCTGGGTCACCTGCATTGCAGGTGGATTCTTTACTGTCTGAGCCACTAGGGAAGCCCCTGATTTTTTCTTTTTCTTTTTGATTTTTATTAAGGCCAGTTTAATTAGAGGATCTTTTTTTTTAAAAAAAAATCATTTATTTGGCTGCATTGGGTCTTTAGTTGTGGCATGTGGGATCTTCGTTTGCATCATGTAGGATCTTTTGTTGCAGGGCACAGGCTCGTTAGTTGTGGTGAACGGAGTTAGATGCCCCTTGGCATGTGGGACCTCAGTTCCCCAACCAGGGATCAAACCCGGGTCCCCTGCCTTGCAAGCCAGATTCTTAACCACTGGACCACCAGGGAAGTCCCTAATTATAGGGTCTTAAGATCACGGGGAGGTTCCTGGGTTGGGGAAGCCAGTGGGGTCACCCCCTCACCTGGATGTTGTCTGTGAGCTTTGCCAAGTGTTTGATAATCTCTCCATGCTGGGCTGGCTGCATTTGCAGCAGCTTCTTGATGACCACCACTGACTCTGCGACCACAAGCTCTGTGGAACAGGAAATGAGCCCAGGACAGTCAGATGGCCACACACAATGGGCAGACACACCTGCAACGCCCCCAGGCCCTTGGCTTTGCTCCTCAACCTCCTGTACTTCTCCAGTGGCCCTCAGAGAGGCAGGGGTACAAGGATACAAACTGAGGCCGATGGACTGATGAACACGAATTGTCGCTGGCCAGACAGGAGAATACCTGCTGGCCATCAGTCAGACATTCAGGCAGCACCCACAAGTCATCAGAGCTGGACATGCAGACAGACAAACACTGACCATCACGGTTGGACAGCAGCTGCACCAGGCCGTTGAGGCAGGTGTCGCGGACTCGGCCTATGTTAGTTGCGCAGCGCCCAATGGCCTGGATGGTGGCTGCCACAAAGTCCTTGTCCATGCTGCGAATGTAGGTCTGCGGGAGGCCACAACAGAGTGAGCCCCAGAAGGTGGTGATCCCTCAGACTTGACTCGGCAGTGACTCTGCAGACTTGAGGGTGACCTTCTGGAAAGCTGTTACCCCTCATTCAGTGACCAATCATGCCAGAGACTAAACTTTGGGGAAAGGAATGACACCCTCATCCATTACCCGGTGACTCCCTGACCCAAAGCCTGCAGACGGCATTGGGAAGGGACATGAAATAACAGTTTCTCCATTTTGGGTTCTAAAGAGAAGATTTAATCCACCAAGATGATTCTCACTGAGCGTAAGGAGCTACAGGGCAACTCTCATGGGCCTCTCTGGCTACAAGCTGGTCCCTAGCCAGTACCTGGAATTCCCGGAGGACAGTAGGAATGTTGGTCTCATTGGCGAGGTTAGTTAACACTTCCAGCTGCAAGGAGGCAGAAAAGGGGCACGGGGTGCCAGTGGGCTTTTTGTGCTTTCATTTGTTTTTAGTATTTATTCATTTGGGTGCATCAGGTCTTAGTTGTGGCACAGCAGGCTTAGTTGCCCTGTGGCATGTGGGATCTTAGTTTCCTGACCAGGGTTCAAACCTGTGTCCCCTGCATTGCAAGGCAGATTCTTAACCACTGGACCACCAGGGAAGTCCCTCTGTGCTTTCCTTAATCCTTCATTAAGGCCACAGGCATGACTGTCCGTCACTCACCTTCAGAATCTTGATCTGGGTGGGGTCAGTGGACCTGATGTAGAAGCTCTTCAGGTACGGCTCAAACATACCCTGGCACGAGAGAGGTGGTCCCAGGGAGCGCCACCAGAGCCCTGCTCCTTCTCCAGAGAGCCCCTCCCCGCGACCCTCCCCCATCCAGGGCCCAGCGTCCTTCTTGCCCCTGCACTCTCTTCCACTGTCAGCTCTTCCCACCCCCTCAGCTCCGACCCTATCTTTCTTCATCAGGGTTTCTACCCTGGGGGTCCGGGTCCTACATCTCCACCTGCATTTACGGCCTCCCCCTCCCATGCTCCACACTGCCAAGGCATCATCCCATCCTGCCTTCCCCAGCGCCCCTGCCCCGCAGAGCCACCCGTCGGACCGCGAGGGCAGGCCTGGGTCACGTGCTCACCCGGCGCTTGATGGACATGGTGGCCACGTTCTGGAGCACCACGTACTGCACT
>NW_011494727.1:3204840-3222832 GCF_000754665.1 Bison bison bison
GGAACAGCAGAGGAACCGGGTCCCTAGGCCAGGGCCAGGCCAGGAGGCGCGGGCAGGGAAGGGAGGTGGGCCCGAGAGGAGGGAGGAGAGGGCAGGTGTCGGGGAAGGTGGTAGGAGGGTGGGACTGGCGTCATTGTAGAGGGGCCGGTGGGCTGGGGTGGAGGGCGCCGCACTCTAGGTAGGGGGAAGCGGAGAGGCAGCCCCCTTCCAGGCGTGGCTGGGCCGTGGGCGGGTTGGGGTGTGGGCGGGGCGGGGCACGCACCTGTGGCTCCTCAGCAGGCGCACAGGGCCTTGGCGATGACGCCCACCTCTGCCTTGGGAGCCAGGTGGAAGTAAAGCTGCGCCACGGCCATGACCACGGCGGCGCTGCGGCTCTGCAGGAGCGGCTTCGTGTTGCGCAGCAGCAGCCGGTGGTCAGGGTCCATGACGTAGGGCTTCCGGGCGGGCAGCGCCGTGGAGGCTGCCTCCTCAGACCCCGGGCCCTTGGCCTCATCCTCCTCGGAGCCATAGAAGGCTTTCTCAGAGTTCTCCTCCAGCAGAGATTCCTGGGGGTGGGGTGGGAGGGGTGGGGAACAGGCGGGTGGGGCAGGGGACACCTCCTCCTGGAAGCCCTCCTACCCACTCTGCTAGGGCACGGGTCGCGGTTGCGCCTGGGGGTCCAGGCCACTCACGTTCTGGGTGGGGCTGAGGAACTGCGTGCGGGCATAGCGGGTGAGCATGCTGATGATGACCACCTGGCCCCACTCCTCCACGTCGATGAGCAGGTTACAGAGCTTCCGGTAGTTCTTGTGGATCAGGTCGATGCGCTCGGGGCACACTTCCTCGAAGGCCATCACCACACTGCCCGCCACCAGCTGGGGAACCCACAGAGGCAGGAGCACATTAAGGGGAAGGACAGAAGGGATAGCCTGGCACCTTTCCACCACCCACCTCTGTGTATCCATATACCCACCGTGGTCTTGTCAGCCAGAAGCTTCTCGATGACCTCTATCAGCTGGTCCTTCTGGTCAGAATCCAAACTGAGGGAGAAACTGTTGTTTGCCCCTCCCTCCTCTCCAGCCTTCCCAATACCCGCTGGAGATGTGCTCCCCTTTCTCCCCCCAACCCTATTGATCAAGAGGTGTGAGCCACTGCTTCCAATGTCCTCCTTCTCTATCTGTTCCCCAAACTGTCTTAAACCACCTAAAGACTTAAAAACAACAAACAACAAAATCAGCCTTCAAAACTGGGAGAGGCCAGAGATGGGCAGTGGCTTGGGGCATACCTGTAGAGCTTAGGGATGGCATGGGCAGCTGTTTTCCGCACATAGGGAGACATATCTGAGGCAGCTTCCTTGATGGCCAGCATCATGATGGGCACGATGATGGGCACACGAATGCTAGACAGGACGCGGAGGGCACTGGCTCGAATCAGCTGGTTGGGGTCCTAGGGCAAAGGTGGCAGAGGCAGAGCCATGGGAGGGCAGCGGGCGCCCTGATGGGAGGGGAACTCACTGTCCCTGGTTGCCACCCACTCTTGTTTCCTTGTCTGTCTTGAGCCTAGATGATGAGGTGCTGGTGCCGGGTGCCTGGGGAGCTCTGCCTGAGAGCACTGACTCGGCCCTGCAACAGAAATCTGATATCTGGAGGGATGTGGCATTGGGCTGCTTCACTTTCAGGGAGAGCGACAGACTTTCAGAATGCCTAAAATTCTTGAAGCACCTTGTTTCTTAGGAGTGTGTGCAGACTAGGAGGGTGTCTTTGTGTTTATGGTGGAGGAGACTGCCAGCAAATGCAACCTGCTCTCCCTTCCCAAGAGTTCATCCTTTCAGGGACTTCCCTGGTGGTCTAGAGGCGAAGACTCTGCTCTCAATGCAGGGGGCCCAGGTTTGATCCCTGGTTGGAGAATTAGATCCTGCATGCTGCAACTTAGACCCAGCACAGACAACTAAATATTCTTTTTAAAGTTCACCCTTTCAGTCTTCTCCCCCAGCAAACTCTCAAAAGCTGCTCTTCTTCCCCATTCCTCCACATGTTTAAAAGAGAATAGGTGTGTAAGCCCCTCCTCTTTGTGCCTACTGCATCCTATAGACACCTGAAAGGAGTACGTCAGGCTGTGTATTGTCACCCTGCTCATTTAACTGGTATACAGAGTACATCATGCAAAATGCCGGGCTGGATGAAGCACAGGCTGGAATCAAGAGGTGCCAGGAGAAATATCAATAACCTCAGAGACACAGATGCCACTGCCCTTATGGCAGAAAGCAAAGAGGAACTAAAGAGCCTCTTGATGAAGGTGAAAGAGGAGAGTAAAAAAACTGGCTTAAAACTCAACATTCAAAAAACTAAGATCATGGCATCCAGTCCCATTACTTCATGGCAAATAGATTGGGAAACAATGGAAACAGTGAGAGACTTTATTTTCTTGGGCTCCAAAATCATTGCAGATGGTGACTGCAGCCATGAAATTAAAAGACGGTTGCTCCTTGGAAGAAAAGCTATGACAAAAGCTATGTCAAACTTAGACATAAATTTGACAAACTTATGACAAACCTAGACGGCATATTAAAAAGCAGAGACGTTACTTCACTGACAAAGGTCCATATAGTCAAAGCTATGGTTTTTCCAGTTGCCATGTATGGATGTGAGAGTTGGACCATAAAGAAGGCTGAGTGCCAAAGAATAGGTGCTTTTGAACTGTGGTGGTGTAGAAGACTCTTGAGAGTCCCTTGCACTGCAAGGAGATCAAACCAGTCAATCCTAAAGGAAATCAATCCTGAATATTCACTGGAAGGGCTGATGCTGAAGCTGAAGCTCCAATACTTTGGCCACCTGATGAGAAGAGCCAACTCACAGGAAAAGACCCTGATGCTGGGAAAGATTGAAAGCAGAAAGAGAAGGGGACGACAGAGGACAAGATGGTTGGATGGCATCACGGACTCAATGGACATAAGTTTGAGCAAGCTCTGGGAGATGGTGAAGGACAGGGAAGCCTGGCAAGCTACAGTGTATGGGATAGTAAAGAGTCGGACACAACTGAGCGACTGAACAATAAGACACCTGAGAAGAGCCTTAGACACAGTGTACTGTAGTCGTGAGATTATGAGAGCAGCAGCAGATGTAAATTACTGTTCATCTTGAAGGTCAGTGGGCAAAGGAAGAGGTCCTGGAACACTAAAGAGTAGGTGCTACCATGAGTTTCTAAAATAGGCAAAGAGGAGAGCCACAGAATTACAGGTGAAAATGATGGTCCTCCTTGCTAAAATTCCAGAACTGGTTTTTGAAAAGGTAGTTTCAAAGCACTTCATTTATTTTTAAAATATCTTATGAAGTCATGATTTTACTTTATTGTTTATTTGGTTGCACTGGATCTTAGTTGCTGCGTGTGGGATCTCCCTCAATTGGGACGGAACTCGGACCCCCTGCATTGAGAGTCCGGAGTCTTAAACACTGGACCCCCAGGGAAGTTCTTCAAAGCACTTATTTTAAAAGCAGGAGTCTGTATTTTCTTAGAGTCAAGTCATATCACATCCACTGCTGAAACCTATTTTCTTTTTTTTTTAACATTTGGAAATGATTATGGATTCAACAGGAAGTTACCCACCCCCCCAGATAAACTCCTTTCCTTTTTAGTAGGGTAATTAGGCTGGCATATATTAATACTATATATCTTGATATCAGCAAAGCACCATGGGGGTCTCTCATAGCATTTCCTAGACTGCCATTTTTGATGTAGGCCTTTTGTTTCATTTAGTACGTAAGCATTTTAAGAGCAGAATTCATGTCTATTTTATCTCTAGATAACCACAGCCTTTTGCACATAGAAGGTGTTAAATTTTTTTTGCTGTTGAGATCCTTCTAACAAGATGGGAAAATACCAGCTGACTGCAGTTAGGTGGATCCACAGTTTGGTAAAATGAAATACTTGGGGAAGATTTACTAGCAGATCAGTGTCAACCTGGAAACATGATACATGGGATTTAGTCTGTTGCCCTGGTTGGAATAGCTTATTAACATCTTAGAGGAAGACATAAAACCAGGAGGACAAAACCAAGATTCAGATCCACCCTGGCTTAGATCTTGTGCTAAACCTAAATAATGAAATCCTCACAGAGGATTCAAGGAACCAACTGCATAAAGACAGGATATAGGGACACTTGGATTAACTGCTTGCGAACTGGAGGTTTGTCAGAATTGAGTCAACAACATTAGCCGGCCGCAAAGCAAACAAGAGTCTCAGTCTGGGCTGACAGAAAAGGTTGGTACTATTGCGCAGAAGAGCCCCCTAAACAGTAATAATAACAAAAAGAAAGTGAATTTTAGAGGAACACATATATGATGCTGTTTATAAAACAGTATTATACATTATTTCAATTCAATTCAATTCAATAAGTCGCTTCAGTCTTGTCCGACTCTGTGCGACCCCATAGACGGCAGTCTACCAGGCTCCCCCGTCCCTTGGATTCTCCAGGCAAGAACACTGGAGTGGGTTGCCATTTCCTTCTCCAATGCATGAAAGTGAAAAGTGAAAGTGAAGTTGCTCAGTCATGTCCAACTCTGTGCGACCCCATAGACAGCAGCCCACCAGGCTCCTCCGTCCATGGGATTTTCCAGGCAAGAGTACTAGGAACACATAAATAAGTAGTAAGAGAATAAATGCACACATACGAATACTATTCTTTATGCCTTTGGTGGATCTGATATAAATTTTAAAAAATTAAGGTAATAGACATTTCAACACAATATAATGGTTTTTAAAAAGTTATAATCACTTCACATCTGTCAGAATGGCTGTCATTAGAAAGACAACAAATAACAAGTGTTGGTGAGGATGTGGCAAAAAGGGAACCCCGTACACTCTTGGTGGGAACGTAAATTAGCACAGCCACTGTGGAGAACAGTGTGGAGGTTTCTCAGAAAGCTAAAACAGAACTTCCATATGATCCAGCAATATCACTCTTGGGTATATATTCTGGGTATGTTTTCATTAAACGAATGAGTATGACAGAACAGAAACTCATAGAGAACAAACTAATTGTTATGAGTGGGGGTGGTGGTGGTGAGGAGAAGCAAGATGGGGTAGGGAATTAAAAGGTACAAAGTATTAATACTATGTATAAAATAAAAAGCTAAAAGAATATATTGTACAGCACAGGGAGTATGGCTAATATTTTGAAATACATTTAAATGGAGTACTAGCCACAAAAATGTTGAATCAATGTATTATACACCTGAAACTAATTTAACATTGTGAATTGTCTATACTTCAATAAAGACAAAAATGAAAAGCAGTGGTAGTTGTCTTAAGATGGAACTGCCTTATGAAGGAGTAGGTCTGTACCACTGGAGATGACCTGTCAGAGATGTTCTAGAGCAAAGGTTGGCATACTACCGTCCACAAACCATATGTGTCTTCTGCCTTTTTTAATAAATAAAAATGTATTCAGGGACTTCCCTGGTAGTCCAGTGGCTAAGACTCTGAGCTCCCAATGCAGCGGGGCTGGGTTCAATCCCTGGTCAGGGAACTAGATCCCATATGCTGCCACTAAGACTTGATACAGTCAAATATTTTCTAAAATATGAATTCAGACCCAGTCATGCACACTCATTCATCACTGCTTTCACACTGTTAAAATACAAGGGCAAAGTTGAGTCGTTGACGGTTGAGACTAGACGGTCTGCACAGCCTAAACTACTATCACCTGGCTGGATGCAGAAGTTTGCTACTATTATTCTAGAGAAATCACTGCACTGAGTTGAACTAAATGAGCTCTGGTTTTCTAAATAGGGTAGAATGTGGCAACTTCAGGTCAATGTAAAAATTTGTGCAAAATTTTCAGAATGGCTCTTATAAAACGATTTTAATCCTGATTAAACCAATCTGAAAGCGAGAGAGATCGTATGGTTTTCACTTGATAAAAACAACCTAGCACAAGGACTTCCCTGGTGGTCCAGTGGTCAAGACTCCTTGTCTCCACTGCAGGGGGCCAGGGTTCTATCCTTGATGGGGGAACTAAGATCCCCCACGCCTTGCGGTGCAGCCAAAAAATTTAAAACAAATGAACAACAAAAACGCCTGACACAGAGTGAGGCATAGAGATACCCAAGTATTTGCTGAATGAAAGAATGGTAGATGCAAGTGCCCAGGCTTTCTGCCCCACCTCAGAGGAGCAGACTTTGCCATCACCTCCTGCTGGCCAGAGCAGAATGAACCAGGGGTGAACCTCCAGTTTGGGCAATCAACTCTCAGTCTGCTCAGCTAACCTACAGAATCAGCTAAACAGGAAAAGAAGCCAGATCTTTCAATGTCCCTCTCACAGGAATTAGAACTAAGTGTCTGGAAAGACTAGAGGAGTTAATGGCTGTTATCAGAGCTGGAGAGTCTGATTGGACAAAGACTAGAAAGACAGTGATGCTGACTTCTTTACCCTAGAGATATCTTATCCAAACCACAAAAGCAGCCAGTGGAGATTATCATGCATGCATTTAACATACAAAAGATGAGAATATTCAGTTTAAATATGTATGTGTGTGTTTGTGAGGGGTCAGCCTCCACTGCATACGAAAGGACTTGAATCTTCCCACTGTCCCTTCCCTTAACAGATTCAGTTTCTACCTGCCTCAAAGGGCATTTTATTTCCACAAAAGTGATCCAGGTCTTTAAAATATATATATATATATATGCATATATATATATATATATATTTTTTTTTTTTTTTTTAATTTTGAGGCCACGCCATAGGCCATGCAGGATCTTGGTTTTCAGTACAGGGATCAAACCCATGTCCCCTGCATTGGGAAGGCAGAGTCTTAATCACTGGACCAGCAGGGAAGTCCCTATTTTGGTCTTTAAAGGTGGATATTTTACATACACTGGGGCATCTAAGACAAGCCAATTATTTCTTCTGGTGCTAAACAGAATAATCAACTTGTTCCTACTTTCAAGGAATCATTGGCTATACTAACTTTATTGAAAATGGAATGGTCTTGTCTTTATGTTCTCTCTGCAGACTGTCAAACCCAGTCTCCATGTCTGAGGCCACTCTCCAGCTTGGTGAGCTTTGTCGTTTTCCTCTCCATGGAGCTCATTTGTTCCCAATAAACCCTTTTGTCCTTCTCACCCAGTTTCAGGTGAAAAGGTTCCAAAGCCATTGTTCCTAGCAGATACTCAAACCAGGTGAGCCAGCCAGTGCCAAGGCTCTGACACCCAGAGGTGAGGAATCCAGGTCAGCAGGCTCCCCACACGTTACTCTGTCTTAAGAAGGCTGACTTCTGCCTGGCTGTGGGCCTCAATCCCTTTACATCAGTAGGGTGAAGGCCAGTGTCAGGGGCTCAAGTGATTCATAGTTGAGGCAGCCATTAGCACAGGCACCTCTGACTCTCCTGACTTTAGGCAGGTAGGAAAGGGCCTCCAGAGCCTGACCCCCCCCAACCCCTGCACTCAGACCTCTCCCTGGGCCCACTCCTCTGACAAATGTAATTTATTTCCTGCCCTATTGGTAAACATAGGATGTCACAGTCATCAGCAATTGCAGCCACCATAGACAGTGAGCTGGTGATCCCTGAGGGAACTCAGCAAGAAAGAACACCTGCCATCTAGCAGCCATCAGACTGCAGCCACTTCCCATGGTGAGCCCTGGAGAAACTCAGGATATGAAAATACAGGATACTGGCCCCAGATAGCTGGGGTGCATATCAAAGGAATGATTTCAGTGAGCCCAGACTCTTGCATCTTCCCATGCACAGAAAATCACCAAACTCCTTAACCTGGGTTATCTGGTTTTCTTTCATTAACAACTGTTTTTTGATGTTAGACCACCTGCCCTTTGTTGCAAAACTTCTATATAACCTGACTTCTCCCCTTGCCTCCTTGGAGCAGTTCTGTCAGTTACTTAGATGCTGCCTCCTAGGCTTGAAGTCCTAAAAACACCCACCTAATGAAACCTAACTCTCAACTTTGAGGTTGTGAATAAGTCCACACCTCCAATAGAGCCCCATCAAGGCCCAGACCCCAGGGAGGCAAATGGAGACCTCTGACCTTCAGGCCACGCTGGAAGGTGGAGATAGACAGCAGGGCTAGGTCTTGCTGCTCCTCAGCGTAGCGCACCAGGTACACGTAGACGAGCTTCTTCACCTGGGGAAGAGGGGGTTTCTCAGCAGGGACTGGTGCCCCTGCCCTGAGAGATGTCCTCACCCCGGGTGGCTGTGCTCCACAGAGAAAGCATCCAGGGTACCCTGACCCCATCATGCTGATCCACATCTGGTTCAGGGACATCTGGGAGGTGTCTTTTCCTGGACCAGGGACATTCTGAGCAGATTGGACCTCCAGGGACTGGGATGTCCCCTTTCTCATCCCCAACTAGCTCCAGTTTACTCCTGGAGGTGGACAAGGGAGACCCCTCCCTGGGAGCACTCACCTCTATGTTCTTACAGGCCACATTCTTCACCACGGCGGGGAACAGGTCTGAGGCGTTCTTTCCCCGGGCAATCATCTAGGTGGTGGGGTCAGGGTAGGGGGAGAACGAGAAGGGAGGATGCCAGCACTCACTGGGGGCTAGGTCCACAAGCAGCCAAGGAGGGCTCTTGGATCCTCAAGCTCCTCCCTCAAGGGATCCCCTTTGACCCCCCTCACCGCCACAATTCTCTTCATGGCCTCCAGCTTGAGGGAATCCTTGTTGGTGTCCAGCATCGCCTTCAGGTCATCGTGCCTGGTGGGGACACAAAAGGTCAGCTGAGGGCACAACGGTGGGGATGGGGCTATCAATCAGTAGGATTCAGACAGAAAGAAGCGACCTGGGCAGGGAAGGCAGGACTCAACCACAAGGGAAGGTGGTAAAATACAGATCAGGGGACTTGGGGTGGGGAGAAGCATGTGGGTCAGTCAGTGTTACAGGGCTGAGCTGTGATCCCCTCAAAAAAGAAGGTACCCAGAATGTAATCTTATTTGGAAACAGAATTGTTTCATCTGTAATTACGATGAGGTAATACTGGAGGCCCATTCTGAAGGAGATCAGCCCTGGGATTTCTTTGGAAGGAATGATGCTAAAGCTGAAACTCCAGTACTTTGGCCACCTCATGCGAAGAGTTGACTCATTGGAAAAGACTCTGATGCTGGGAGGGATTGGGGGCAGGAGGAGAAGGGGATGACAGAGGATGAGATGGCTGGATGGCATCACTGACTCAATGGACGTGAGTCTGAGTGAACTTCGGGAGTTGGTGATGGACAGGGAGGCCTGGCGTGCTGTGATTCATGGGGTTGTAAAGAGTCAGACACGACTGAGCGACTGAACTGAACTGAATACTGGAGGAGGATGGGTCTCTAACTCAATACATCTGGTGTGCTTTAAGAAGAAGGCCCTATGAAGACAGAGATGCAGGGAGAATACTGTGAATACAGAGAACTGGAGTGACTCATCTGCAAGCCAAGGAACATCTGCAATATTGCTTCTCTCTTAAGGTTTGGTTTTCGGCTGAGAGGCAAGTAAAATCTTAGCTCCCCAATCAGGGATCAAATCCATACTCCCTGCATTGGCAGGCTAAGTCTTAACTACTGGACTGCCAGGGAAGTCCCGGGTAAATGATGATGTAAATAAATAACCCCTTGCACTTGGTGGAGGGGAATAATGTTAGTCTCCAAGCCAGTATCTAAATGTCATGCAGTGGCCATTGAAATTTCAAGGGAGACCTTTGGTCAGACTTCCTGAAGTGACTGCAAAATTCACCCAGAAACAAAAATCAATAGGTAAGAACTCCAGAGAATTTGGGGGCAAAGGGGGATGGAAATGAGAAAAACGGAACAATGACAGACAATTCACCTAACCGGAATTCAAAACACAAAACAAATGACCATGATAAAAGCTGTGTGGTGCCAGATTAAAAATTTCACAAATGGATCTAAGTTGATACATTAGGAACAATTAACACCAATTGGAGAAAGAAACTTTTGCCTCCCCTTAAACAAATGCTGTTGGGACAACTGCTATTTAGCAAAGAATTTAACTTGTACATGTATTTCACACCAAAATAAATCCCACATTTGTTTAATAGTTAAATTATGTTGGGTTTCCCTGGTGGTCCAGTGGTTAAGAATCCACTTTGCAGTGCAAAGGACATGGGTTTGATCCCTGGTCTAGGAAGACCCCACATGCCTCAGAGCAGCTAAGCTCATGTGCCAGAACTACTGAGCCCGCACTCTAGAGCCCGTGAGCTGCACCTATGGAAGCCTGTGAGTCCAGAGCCTATGCTCCACAAGTGAAGCCACAGTAAGAAGCCTGCACACGACAATGAAAAATAGCCCCCCACTCGTCACACCCAGAGAAAGCCTGCGTGCTGCAACAAAGACCCCACCACAGACGAAAGTAGATGAATCATTTTAAAAAATTATTTTAATGTATGGAAGAGGGAGAAATTTTAATTTTCAAGGTCATAAAATTATCAGTAATAAGATGCTAGGTTTTTGTTTTTTCAACTCTTGTGTATAAATTTAAGAAACAAAAACAAGGCAAAACTGTATTTGTTCACTAGGGCTGCTGTAACAGTACCACAGAGTGACTGGGTGGCTTAACCACCTCAACGTATTTTCTTGCAATTCAGGAGGCTAGAAGGCTGAGATCAAGGTGTCAGCAGGGCTGGTTTCATCTGAGGTCTGTCTTCTTGACTTGCAGATGACTGTCTTCCCTTATCTTTACATGGTCTTCCCTTTGTGTTTCCTCTTCTCATAACAAGTGAATCGTATTGGATTAGGACCCACCCAAATGACCTCCTTTTCACTTAATCACCTCTTAAAAGACTGTCTCCAAACACAGTCACATTCTGAGGTACTGGGGGTTAGGGCTTCAACATATGAGAACACAATTCAGCCCACAATAGCAACAGAAAGGAAAATATTTGGGATATGGTGAATACAAGTTTAATATTAAAAATAAAGCACTGATATAAGCTTAGGGTCTATATTCAGGATTCACTGTCAGGGCTGCCCACCTGCCATCCCCTTGCCCCTCCAGGTAGACACAGCCCTGAACTGCTACTCCCCAGTCGGTGAGTGGAGCGTGGTCTGGCATTCCTTGGCCATGTGCTCTTGAGCAGTGAACAACCTGCCTAAGCATACTCAGAGGCCCAGCAGCTGATGGCCAAAGAAGCAAGCAGAGAAACATGTAATCAGCTCATGGAAAAATGTGTCTCTACACAGCTAACAGAGCTACGGGACCACAGATGCTCTCATACTGTCCAGGCAGTTCCAAAATGTGATGAGCAGCTGTGAATGGAGACCTGTATATGCTCTGACCCCCCAGATGATACTCAGATAAACCACAGCTTTGACCCAGGCAGGAGAACCCTGCGAGCAGAGGTATTACCAATGGCAGGAATTAAAAAGCAGTGTGTGCAAAGTCAGTCATGGAAGTGAAACACCGAGAAGCAACAGAAAATCAGAAAATAGACGCAGCCATTTTAGGAGAGGGAAGAGCATGCTAGCAGTCATAAAGAGGCAAGTGTGACTAGGGCTGATGCTGAGACATGAGTAAGTGATAAATGCTGAGAGCAAGGGAAGAACCTGACGTAACAGACACCAAGTCACAGGGCTGCGTTTTGCAGAAATGTGCGCATGCTTAACAGATAAAATCAGAAAAGACAGGAGGAGTGCTAAGAAACTGATGTTCCCAGGATTTTACAAGTGTCTCTCGTGAAGACATTTCTGATGGGAAGCAAAGTAGAAAGATGATGATTTCCAGAACACAGAGGACCTGCTAGCTGTTGGATGAGGGTTGGAGATGTCCAGCCCCACGCATATTGATCTAGAACGTCTCCATTCAGGAATACCACTCAGCCATAAAAAAAAAGAACGAAATAATGCCATTTGCAGTAACATGGGTGAACCCAGAGGTTATCACACTAAGTGAAGTAAGTCAGAGAAATACCATGTGATACCATTTATATGTGGAACTTAAACTATGACACAAATGAACTTATCTATGAAACAGAAACAGACTCACAGACACAGAGAGAACAGATTTACGGTTACCAGTGGGGAAAGCGGGTGGAGGAGGGGTAAATTAGGAGTTTGGGATTAGCAGATACAGACTACTATATATAAACAGATAAACAACAAGGCCCTACTGTATAGCACAGGGAACTAGATTCAATATCCTATAATCAACCATAATGGAATGGAAAATGAAAAAAAATAATAAAATATATGTATATGTGTTTGTGTGTGTATATATCTCTAAATCATTTTGCTATACAGCAGAAACTAATACAACATTATAAATCAACTATACTTCAGTTAAAAAAAAAAAAAACAGAACGAGCATCTCCCATTCAGGAAGATGCCCCCCCAAACCAGGGGACATTTTCTACTGCCTATGGCCAAGTGAGGGTCAGAAGACAATCACCTTGTCCCTCTCCCAAATACAAACCAGGTGGTCAAGTCCTAGGCATGTTGAACTCAGGACAGATGGGTGTAGACAGAGGTTCAGACCATTTGGCCGGGCCTGGGCAGCATGGAGGGTGTGGGGAGAATGACAGAGCTGGGCACCACCTTCCCCAATACACAAACGCACCTCACGCACCCCAGGATCCTCTGTACACACCTCCACACAGTCAGCTCACCCCCGCAGATCCCCATCACCCCAACGCCCCATCAAACAAACACTGGTACCACCAATATACGCTCACATCTATCCCCACAGACACACCTACACCCCAGAGACATACTCATACCCCCAAAGACACACTTACATCCCTCAGATATATACAGTTCTTACATAAACCCACACACACTCAACAAACCCCCTGCAGACACACCCATAATCCCCAAGAAACATACGAAGACACATATACCACACATACACTTCCCACAGAAACGCTCAGCACATAAACCCACACGCCTGTGGACTCACATGCCTCACCTGCAAACGCCTACAGACACCCACAGACATACACCCACCACAAGCCCTCTCTACCTCCCCACGCCCTCATCTAGACATGCACACCCACACATGGCCCTCCACAGACACACACACCACCCACATCACGCACACATACAGCTTTTTGACAAAACTGCGTCACTCCAATCCCATTCGCCAAATGGCCTGTGGACTCCTATGTGTGATTCCTGATGATAAATTTAGGCTTCTAAGATCAAATATATCCAGCCTCACAGATCCTCTGACCTCCTTAGGGGTCAGGCAGGCACCAGTTGGAGCTGACTCTGGGGTCCTTTAACTTCAGGAATTCTCTGCAGCAGGTTTCCTCACACCCAGGCATCCTCACCGCCCCTACAGATGCCACAAGCCCATATCAAGTGCCCACACCCAGGGTGGTGCTGGGCACCCACACAGATCCTGCCCTCCCAGCCTAGTACCCACCTTCCAGGCTCCTGGGAGGGTCCAGGACCCTAGGAGAGGGGAATCAAGGGAAGAGAGGGGCTGTGGGGACAGAGCACAGGCAAGACTGTCAGCTGCCCACTAGCAGATGGCAGCCCCCACCTGAGGTCTGACCACCCTGGGTCCCTCACTTTCGCTCCCACCAGCCGACGTTCCCAAGATGGAGAGGAAGGGAGAGATACATAGCAACACTCCAAGGCCATGAAACATTCATCTCCTGGAGTCAGATCCCTTTACAAGGCTCTCACTGTGACCCGAGCCCTGGCCTGACCTAAGGGACTCTGTGGGTGACTGGGGCCAGCAGGTGGGGTGGGAGGAAGGTAAAACCTGGCATTTGAGGCCGGATACACTCACTTCATGTGATAAACACCCCCCCTCCCCTCACCATCCAAGTTCCAACCCACTAGATGGGAGCTGCTGCTGCTAAGTTGCTTCAGTCGTCTCCGACTCTGTGCAACCCCAGAGACGGCAGCCCACCAGGCTCCCCCGTCCCTGGGATTCTCCAGGCAAGAACACTGGAGTGGGTTGCCATTTCCTTCTCCAA
Source organism: Bison bison bison (assembly GCF_000754665.1). Lineage (NCBI taxonomy): Eukaryota > Metazoa > Chordata > Mammalia > Artiodactyla > Bovidae > Bison > Bison bison. The sequence continues at coordinate 3,218,748 of NW_011494727.1, forward strand.
TGCATGAAAGTGAAAAATGAAAGTGAAGTCGCTCAATCGTGTCCGACTCAGCGACCCCATGGACTGCAGCCTACCAGGCTCCTCCATCCATGGGATTTTCCAGGCAAGAGTACTGGAGTGGGGTGCCATTGCCTTCTCCACTAGATGGGAGATGCTGGTCAAACTATCCTGTTCTTATCCTGTCTCCAAACCTCATCAGGAACCCTCACCTAGCCAGGACCTGGGGAGAGGAAAAGGTCAGATGTTTTATTCCATCCTCAAATATTTTACTGTCCTCCTCTCCTCAGAGCTACCAGGGAGTTAGGAGTTAGGCTCATTTCCCCCCACTTAAACTCTCAGTCCCCATAACATCCCCCACGCCCGCCCCCCTCCTGGACACTAAATGCCAGTCCAGTCCTCCTGCTAAAGAGGTGGGACTTAAATGGTTCCTGCTGGAAGAGATAGCTTCCCATCCCTGGCCTTCCTATCTGCCTGGGGGAGAGTCTCTGAGGGCTCCTCTGTACCGTAATGGCTGGCTCTGGCTCTGGCCCTGGCCAGGCTCTGGGCAAGGTCCTCCCAGGGATTCTTCTGGGGTCGTGTCTTCTTCTGGGGCTTGCAGCCACCGAAGCTCCTCCGGCTGCAGGGCCTGGTACCAGGGTGGGGCCCACCTTCGGGGGCCAGCACAGGGCTGGCAGCCTCCTGATCGGCCTCTCTGGCCCCTGGCCTCACTGGTGCCCCTGGGAGCTGTAGGAATCGCTGCATCAGGGCACCAGATCCTGCTTCGAAATGAGACTGAGCTGACCGGGGAGCTGGGGGTGCCTGTCCCAGTCACCAGAGGGCCCGCCCGAAACTCAGAAACTGGACACTGGCAGGAGGGAGGCTCTGGTTTCCTCTTTGCTGCTCAGAGACAAGGACTCACGTGGTGGAGGAGGGCAGGGACTAGGGACAGAGCCAAGTCCCGGTCTGCAGGCAGGGGACTGGCAGGCAGGAGAGCGGATCCAGACACGTGAGGCATCTCTCACTTCCCCCTCAGGCCACAACTGAACCTCTGCCCCCTCAAAACTCCTCCTCCTCAACAATCGTGTTCATCCCCTTCCCACTCTGACCCCCACCGTCTTGATCCTCACCTGTCTTTCCATGGCCAAGTCCTTGATGTTTTCCTTCCTATCGGCATTCTCTTATCTCTACTTCCTCCATGCCTAGCTGAGGCCCCTCACGTGCACGCCTTCAACTGCTCTTCAATTACATCCTTGGCCCTCTTGTCCCCAGGACCGCTACCCCGCCAGGAGTGGTTGGCTTTGTTTGCTGTGTTTGGTGCTCCTCAGATTCCCACCATCCTTGCCCTAGCAGCTTCACTACTTGTCTCTCAAAGAAAATAAAGGCTTTAGATCAAAATCCCCACAGCTCTCAAACATCTCCATCTACTCTTTCCCTTCCTCTTCCCTCTGGGCAGAGTTGGTCCTCCTTGAGGCCAGGCCAGTTCTCCCACCCGGCTCTGGAAGCCTCCCCTCCCATCAGTCAGGGATCAATGCCTCCTTCAATTCCTTCCAGCCTCTTCCACACTACTGGCTCCTTCCCAAAGGCAGTTAAACTTGCTCTGGGCTCTCCCAGACTAATAATAGACAAATAAAAATAACAACAAAAATAAACAGACATTCTTGAACTGACGTTCTCCTCTGGCAACTCTTTCCCTTTCCCCTTTATAAAAAATATATATTTGTTCATTCATTTGGCTGATCTTAGTTGCAGTGCACAGGCTCTCTAGTTGTGGTTCATGGGCTTAGTTGCCTTGCAGTAAGTGGAATCTTAGTTCCCAGACCGGGGATCGAACCTGCATCCCCTGCATTGCAAGGCAGATTCTTAATCATTGGACCACCAAGGAAGTCCCTATAGTCATACTTCTCGAAAGCAAAATTCCCATTCACCGTGTTTTATTCATTTACCTCCTCTTCACTCTCCTATTCACTTTTAATCTGGCTTCAGATGCTGATTAGAATTTAGGGCTCAGTGGCCATGATGTCTACAACTTAAATGGGTCAGCCAAAAATATTTATAGATAGATGGTTAGATAAAGCAAATACCACAGAATGGCAACAACGACTGAATTGAATCTAGGTGGAGGGTATACATATATTCATTGTATTATTCACTCAAATTTTCTGTATGTTTAAAATTGTTCATCAAAGAATGCTGGAGAAAATGAACCTAGCCCCTCCTCTTTTGACTTTGCCAGAACTAGTCTCTCAGGGCCGGAGGTGGGGAGTGGAGCAGGAAGGGGTAGACCTGCTGTTTGTCAAACCAGTGGACACGATTTCTTTCCTTGTTTGAATTGACCTCAGAGGGCATTGACACTGCTGACGGCTTCCTTCTTGAAACAACATTTTATTCCTCCTGCCTTTGGCTTACTTATTCTCAGTTATTCTGAAACACTTTCCCCCTGCTCTCTGGTCACTCTTATTCTATGTCTTCAGGGTTCTTACCTGTGCTTTGTCTGAATTCATTTTATAAATGCTCCTTAGGTTATCTGGCTATCTTCACTTCCTTCTGTGGCTTTGATGGATGGACACGCACGTGTGTGTGTGTGTGTGTGTGTACTAATAATCTCTTGGAATCCAAATCCTAACATCCAGCTACCTACTAAACTCTACCTCAGAGTTTACAATCTCACCATCTCAAAAGCCAGGCTCAACATTATTTTCCACAAATTTGCTTGTGATATCTTTATTTCCAATTACCCTGTCTGGCATCACCATCTATCTACTACAAGAATTGGTAACCTGAGATTATCCTCATCTTCTCTCAGCCCCTTCCTACTACCTGTCCCCCAGGTAATCAAGTCTGTGGCTTCTACCATCTCAAGAGCCCCCCCAAGTCCTGGGCATCACCCATAGCCTAGGCCACCATCATGCCCACCCATCCAACTTCAATACCCCTTCACCTGTCTTCTGCTGAATCCGGCACACCTCAGATCTCTTCTCCACAATCCAGCCTGGGACCCTTCTAAAATACAAATCTGCTACTGCCTGCTTAGAAACCTTCAGTGGCCCTGCACCCCCCTCCCTCCACCTTGGCATCTCTTTACCTTCAGTTCTGGCCATTCCCGTGGCTTGGACAGAGATTCTGGCCACACCGTATTAGCACATACAAAACCTGTGATCTGGCTCTCCTTTACCTCCACACCTTGCCTAAAGCTCTTTGTTCTGCCTGAAACATCCTTGGCTCTCCCCTACTCCCTTCTCTCCAGGCCCAGGGACCGGCTCCTCTCACCCCTCTGAGAGCCCCACCACACTGCACTGTCACTCACAGGCTCTTCCCTGTGCCCCCCTCTAGAGGGGCTTGCGGAGGAGACTGTGTCATGTTCACGGGGGCATCCACGCTGACTAGAACGAGACTTGACACAGCAGGCCCTTAATAACGCTTGTTTCAGAATTTACGAATAAATAAATGAAGGATGGAATGAGCCAAAGGTGGAAGGGAAGGGGAGGAAGTTAAGGTAGGGTTGAATTATAGGGGCAACGTGGGGAGCAGGAGTGGGAGCTCCAGACGCTCCCCAGAGATGGGGATGAGGACAGGGGGACCAGAATAAGGGGAAATGCATTTGTAGGAGCGGCTAGGCCTGGGAGGTTCTGAGTCTCTCTATTCCAGGGCGGGCCTTCCTGGACAGGCCTCCAGGCTCAAGCTCGAAGATCTGACCCCTTCCCCGCGTTCTTTTGGAGTCAATTCGCCACAAGCGAAAAAAGGCAGAGACCCTGTAATCCAAGTCCACGAATAGGAGAAACACTTGGGCCGGGAGGATTGGTCTTTCAAAAACAGAGCTGGCCGGCCCATCCCCCACCAGTCTCCACCCCCACCCTCACAGGTCCCAGGCCGGCCCCTCGCGGGGCGGGGGGCGAAGGGGGGACAGGGGTCGCGAGGGTCTGTGTCCACGGCCGGAGGGTGCCGTGCAGGATTCCGGTCCGCGCCACCTGGGCCGCCGCGGACCGGCCTGGGCGCTGTCCATGGTACCGCAGCGCGTGTTCCCAGGCCCGGCCGGGCCCAGCCCCCCTCTCGCCCGGCTCCCTCACCGCTTGTAGTCGGAGGAGAAAATGCCGCCGCTCGCCGGGGCG
>NW_011494727.1:3222932-3265781 GCF_000754665.1 Bison bison bison
AACGCCCGCCCCTCGCCGGGTCGTGGCCATACTCCGGCTCCCCGGGGCCGGCAGAGCCGCCTTTGTCTTCGTTGTAGGCCGGGGCGGCCGACATAGGGCGGCAGGGCAGCGGGCTTCGCTAGGGAGGACGCGGCGCCGCCGGGATGCGGCAGGCACCGAGTAAGAGCGCGCAGGCCGGGCAGGCGAGATCGGCGGCGCTGCCCGGGCTCCGCAGAGGCCGCAATCTGCGGCGGCGGAGGCAGCAGCGCGCGGATTTATCAATCAGGACAGAGCGCGTTGTAGTTCTTAAAGGCACCGGTTCCCGCGAAGCGGAGGGCGTGTCCGCGGAGGGAGCAGGAGGGGCGGTGCCGCAAAGCCTGGCCCCGCCCCAATACCTCGGAAATCCCTCCACCCACCCCAGTACGGAAGGTGCCAGCCCTTGAAAGTAATCATGCACCTCCAGGTCTAGGGGTGGGGAGGTGGGGTGGAGTTGCTGGACTGATGTTGGGACAGCCGTCTGGAGATGCAGAACGCCATTACTCATCCCTGACCACCCGGTCTCGGTGGGACGGTCTCTAGGAGCTTCACTCATCCCAGATACTACGCGGATTCTCACCCACGCTGTGGAAAGAAAGGCTGGGTCTTGGGTGAGGGGCGGGTAAAAGAAAGTTGTGCACGACAGCTTCCTAGAGATGATGGAATTTAAGGAAGGTTGGTTCAAGAGCGCCGAGGTTGCAGATGTAGAGAGATGGGGACTGAATAGAGGGAATGGTGAACCTCGAATTGGCTTTGGAAAATAGTTTAATGATCATTTCTGAAGCCCCTTGCCCACTAGGAGTGCCTGAGGTCACAGCTAGTCCACGGTCAAGTCCACATCCACGGAAACCTAGGAAAGAAGGGGGAGGGAGGAGGTTGGGTTAGGTTATGGTGTGACTGTCAGGACTTTTGGATCCTATGAGGCCTCCAGCTCCTCCCTCAAGGTCCAAGGTCCCCCCAGGGAAGGCAGCCTGGATCTAGAGAGAAAGTAGTGATTGGGATGGGGGAAGGGGGTGGGTTCCAGTTGAGTTGGGGCATCAGGTTGAGTGAGTGGGGTGAGGGTGGGGGGTTGGTCTTTTGCCTGGGCTTCCCTGGTGGCTCAGACAGTAAAGAATCTGCCCACAATGCAGAGACCTGGCTTCAATCCTTGGGTCAAGAAGATCCCCTGGAGAAGGGAATGGCAATCCACTCCAGTATTCTTGCCTGGAGACTCCCGTGGACAGAGGAGCCTGGTGGGCTACAGTCCATGGGGTCACAAAGAGTCCGAAAGGACTGAGAAATTAACACTTTCACTTTTTGGGAGGTGAGGCCCCGATTTGGAATGTGGAAGGGGCCATAGGACTGAGTCTTGATCTATAGGCTACCGGTGTCTCCAGAACCAGAATTGGAGGGTCTCGGTGGAAATGGAGGGGCCCAGAAAGGTAGGGCTTGACTGCTTAGGTAGGTTCCATTGGAGAATGGGAATGAGGGTTAATCAGGACCACCGCAGCACCTGGCTGAAGAATGGGAATGGGGGTTGACCAGGACCACCACAGCATCTGGCTGAAGGAGGCTGAAGTAAATAGATGTGCCTCGTATCTGTGAGAGTGGATCTTTCTGGAGTGGGCCCAAAAGAGTTTCTGAGGAGTAGAACCTTGATGAATGAGCAGGCCTAGTTTGCTTCTGGGGGCTTTGGTTATGCCAAAGTAAAGTGGATCTCCAATTTGAGTAACGTGGCCTGGGTGGGGAGAGAGGCCCTAAACTGTCCAGAAGCTCATAGTTTAGCTACAGTTGTTAATTGGTTCTAGAGGTGATGTGGGGTCCTATGTGGGGTCCTATGTGGGTAGCTGGGCCGTGCTCACCGAAGTCATGGGAGTCCGGACTACTTGTACAGGGTCCAGGTTGGGCCCTGGACCCAACAGTTGCAGAGCAAAATGCACGCAGTTGCTGCGCATGGGGTGATAGGGAGGCGGGTCAGTGTCCATGGCTTCGTGCCCTCGGTGCTCCAGTGCTACGTGGTCAATGCCATCGCGTCTATGCAGCACCCTCCAAAGCAAGCGGGAGCGCAGCATTGGGCGCTGCCCTTGTTTGGATACAATGCCTTCACAGGAGCTGAGAAACAGGTGCAGCCCATGGCCACGAGGGTTCTCGCCTGCAAGGATCACGGGTCAAGTGTGATCAGAGCTGGCTTCGGTCCTGTGACTCCAGCCCCAAGCTCCCACCCACACCCCCATCTCCCAGGATCCCGTGGCCCTGAGCCCCATGCCCTGGGTGCCCAAGCGACTTCCGTCAGAGACCTGCACCATGAGCTGGGGGTGGCAGTCTTCGTCCCTATGAGGCCTACCCGCTGGTGGAGCGGGCTTGATGGGCAGCCTCTGTTCCAAGCCCAGGGCCTGTCCTCCCACCCTCAAAGTGGATGATCTCTCCGTGGCCACAATACACACCAACATGGGCCCCGCACCAGCGTCCAGTGGGGGACATCAGCCTGAATAGGAAGAGGTCTCCTGGCTCAGGTTCATTGTCCTCCAACTCCACAGCCTCGAAGTGCTGGCCCAGGAAAGCCTCAGAGAAGAAGAACGTAATGGTGCTGACTGCCCGTGTCACAGCCTGGGAGGAAACATGGACCAGACCACAGGATGACTGCAGGCCGGGATGAAAGAGAAGTCAGTTCCTTCTGCTGTTCATTGTGTCAGGTGGGCCACCCAGGGCCCAGGGAGACCTGGTTTGGGGCCAAGCCCTGGCTGAATGTCTTCCCTACCCCACACCTGCCTCCCTGTGCTGAGGAACTTCAGAGGCCTGGGCATCATGGGTAAGTCCTGCCCTGAACCATCCTTCAGTTTCCAGCCATTGAGACCTCCTGAACTGTTTCATCTCATCTGAAATTCCAGCCTTGACATTCCCCCCGCCAACTCCCACCCCCTCATCAGGATCCCCTTTCCCACTCATCTATATTTCCATTCCCTGGAGGCAACACAGGGAGCATGCCTACCTGAGATGAGCTGAAGTCCTAAAGAAACGGAAACAGAAACTCGGGTGAGATCTGGACCCAAGACAGGCATCTCCTCCCAAGTCTGGGAGAGAAAGACCCCTCCACAGCCTCAGCCATCAACATCTACTAAGCAGCTGCTCATTTGATGCTTAATACAGTCCCACAGATGGGCACAGTATCTGCATTTTCAGGATTAAAAGAAAAAAAAAGACAAAACACAGGTTCACATTCATCTGTTGGACATTTAGGTGGTTTCCACGTCCTGGCTACACTATCAAGTGTAAAACAGAAAGCTAGTGGGAAATTGTTGTATAACACAGGGAACCCAGCCTAGTGCTGCTCTGTGATGACCTAGAGGGACAGGAGACTTAAAAGAGAGGGGATATATGTATATTTGTAGCTGATTCACTTCATTGTACAGCAGAAACTAACACATTGTAAAGCAATTATATTTCAATTAAAAAAAAAAAACAGGTTCACACGATATATGTTGCTGGAATGCACACAGCTTAACGTAGGTCTCCTTCTTGTGCCCTTCGACCTAAACATCAGTCACCTGGTACCTTCTTTTTCTCTATATGGAAGGGAGCAGTACATTTAGAGCAGGTTTCTCCTATCTTTACTGGGAACAAAGGGCTTTGGGGACTCGGGAGGATAGCCTGCTGAAATTGAGCCTAGGCTTTGGTCTCAGAGAGAGCCTGGAAAAGGAGGTGAAAGTGGGGCCGGCCTCTCCTGTCCCTGACCCTCCCCTTCGCCCCTGGCCCCACTCCATAGTCTCCGTCTCCTCTATGTATTACAGAGCGAATCTCATTTTCCTGAACTGGGAGCTGTGAAAGACTCAGGGGACCAACTCATCGCAGTTTGTGTGGGACTTTCCAGGCTCTAAAATCGAAAACCCAGCATCCCAGGAACCCAGGAAAACTTGGGACGACTGGTGACCTTGGGGTCCTCTCTCCCAGCTCTCTTGACCTCAGGAGACCACAGGGAGGACCCAGTCATGTGAACAACTCTTTGGTCACACTCTCCTGCAATCCACCAGCAGCCTCTCTTGCTTCCTACTCCCCCCATACCCATCAGGCCAAGCAGAGATCATAGCTGTGGGCGAGAGTGGACTGTCCTGGCCCCTGCTAGGGCAGCAGGAATCCGACCTGGAGAAAAGGTAAGACAGACAAGCTGAGGACCTCTGCTCCAGTCACCTGGGATGTGAAGCTCATCTAGGGAGGGGGAAAAAAAAAACAAAAAACAGCTGTCACCCCCTGGCTCCTGAGGAGTCAGGGTCCAAACCACCGCGCCTCTCACCTCTCCCCACTCAGGTTGCGCCCTTTGCATGAGGGGCTGTCTGTGTGTTGATGCATGGCTGTGCATTTGCTGTGCCCGTGAGTCTGCTGCAGTACTGGATACAGGACTGGGAGACTGAGTCTGGGCAGTGCCCCTTCTCTGTATGGGACATCAGATAGGCCACTTCCTCCCTCTGGGCCTCAACTTCCTCATCTGTGAACTGGGGATAATAAGCCTGGAAGACTGGGCATCACAGGACTATTGTGAGGCACTGAGAGCTCTTTGTGAGCAAGACAAGGCAAGTCGGGCAGGGTTTGTTTATCTTCAGTCTTCGTCTGAGCATGCAGAGTTGGGCATCAAGGGAGGAGGGGTGGGGAGAAAGCGTCTTTCTCAGCTCAGTGGAGAAAAACAATGGGCCCTCAGAGTTGGGCTGCCTCCCTGTGACCCCTGCTCCAGAGCGCTCAGGAAGTCGCCCAGTTGGAAAGGCTCTGGAGAGCAGGGCCCTACCCCTGACTCCTCCTCTGAAAAGTTCCCAAGTGGTAACCTGGGTGAGGAGGCACTTTGGCCACCACCAGCTGGGCCCCTGGACTTGAGTCTGGGTCCAAATGAGGAGCTGCCCCTTCAGGTCGGGGATCTAGGTCCATGCATGGGGCTTCATCTGTAATGATAACGTTTATTGTCAGAAATTTTGTGATTAAGTTTCTGTGCTAAAATGCCATTTAGCCCTAACAGTAATGTCATGAAATGGGTACTGTTGTTATCTTTCTAATTTAACAGAAAGGGAAACAGGCTTGGAGAGGTTGCCAAGGTTCCAAACTAGTAAGTGGAGGAATGAGGATTCAAGCCCAGGTGGGTCTTGTTCCATTGCCCAAAACCTTAACCACTGTACAGGACTTTCTCTCTCACGCTGCTGGCACACAAGCACCCACTTCCCCAGACCCCTCCACCAGGAATTACTGACCCCCTCGGTTCTTCCTGACCTCCCCCTCGGCTTTCATTGAGCCAAGCTGCCATTTTCTTTGTAAGAAAAGGAGTAAAGAGCAAGATCCCCGGGGACAGACTGTCCTGCTCTCGGGGCACCTTGCCTGGCAATGCTGCCCACCACACTGGGGCTTCTCACTGGGGACCTGGGCTCTTTCTCCCCTCATCCTGATGGAGAATTTCAGAAGACCAGTTGTGAGAGTGGCCTTGCAACTGGGTGTGGGGCTGGTCTCCTTGGGGCCCTGGGCCCTGCCCTCCCCACAGAGATCCCTGAAGGACCTCAACTCAGTGGGGTGCTACCACTGGGCACAGGGCTTGTGGTAGCCCTTGGAAGTGTGTCTGTGGTCTGGCCTGAATTTCTAGACCCTTCTGTCCCCCTTTGGTCTAGCCCTGGACAAAGGTCCCTCTGTGGGAAGCAAGTTTCTGGGGTCACTGCTCTCAGCCAGTCATCTCCAGCCAGAGGCTCCCCAATGGGGCACAGCAGGCCCTTCCTTTAAGCCCCCAGCACACCCTGGGGCTGCCCCTTCCTTCCCTTAAAAGCCTTTGGTCATCCCCTCCCTTTTGGCCCAGTGATCCCACCGGAATCCTGGCCCCCAGCTCGAGCAGCTCACCTTGCAGCAGTCACCTCTGTTCCTTGCTAGGTGCTCTCCTTCTGTGGCCAGAGCAGGGAAGGCTAGTTGTCCGCCCCTGAGACAGATAAAAGAGCCAAGCAGGAAGCCCTGGGGCCCCGTTCTGAGCATCACCATCTGTGCCAATCTAATGGCAGCCCTCCCCACTCCTGGCAGCTCTGGGAACAAGCAGCAGCCAGAAACTGAAAGGCTGGAGCCTGGAGTGGGTAACTGGTGCCCTCACCCACCTCTCTCCCCCCCTCCTCTTCAGCCCCCACCCCACACCTGCTTCTGCTGGCACTGCCATTTGTACCTGCTCTCTGGACCTACCCTTCTTCCCTTACTGGCCTCCAGGGTATGCAAATGCCCTGAGAACAAACTCCATACAGATTTCAGTTCCTTTTAATTTGTTGATACTTGGTTTTATTGACTAACATATGGTCTATATTGGTGAATATACTACGTGCACTTGAAAATGTTCATTGTACATTTAGGGTATGGTATTCTGTAAATATTAGTTAGGTCAAGGTGACTGACAATGCTGCTCAGATAGTCTGTGTCTTTACTGACTTCTTGTGTAGATTTTCAATTAATTAATAGAGGGATAATAAAACAGAGGATGAGATGGCTGGATGGCATCACCGACTCGATGCACATGAGTTTGGGTGAACTCCGGGAGTTGGTGATGCACAGGGAGGCCTGGCGTGCTGGGATTCATGGGGTCGCAAAGAGTCGGACACGACTGAGCAACTGAACTGAACTGAATAAAACTTTCAACTATGATTGTGAGACTGCCCATTTCTCCCTTCAATTCTGTCAAATTTTGCCTAGTGGATGTTAAAATTCTATTATTAGATATTTGATTATTGTTATGTCTTTCTGATGAATTGACCCTTCATGGTTATGCATGGGGTTCTCTCGTGGCTCAAACTCTAAATAGTCTGCCTGCAATGTGGGAGACCCAGGTTCGATCCCTGAGTCAGGAAGATCCCCTAAAGGTGGAAATGGCAACCTACTCCAGTATTCTTACCTGGAGAGTCCCATGGATGGAGAAGCCTGGCAGGCTACAGTCCATGGGGTCTCAAAGAGTCAGACACGACTGAAGAACTAACACACATGATCAGTTATGCATGTCACTCCTCTCTCTGCTAATAAATTTTGCTTTGAGGTCTATTTTATCTGATGGGGCTTCCCTAGTAGCTCAGTTGGTTAAGAATCCGCCTGCAATGCAGGAGACCCCGGTTCGATTCCTGGGTGGGGAAGATCCGCTGGAGAAGTGACAGGCTACTCACTCCAGTATTCTCAGACTTCCCTGGTGGCTCAGCTGGTAAAGAATCTGCCCACAATGTGGGAGACCTGGGTTTGATCCCTGGGTTGGGAAGATCCCTTGGAGAAGGAAAAGGCTACCACTCCAGTATTCTGGCCTGGAGAATTCCGTGGACTATATAGCAGAGAGTCAGACACCACTGAACCACTTTCACTTTCTATGATGTTATGCTCACTATTCGTAGTTGTATCTTTTATCATTCACTTTTGATCTGTATCTTTTTTGAGGTGCATCTCTCCTAGACAGAACATAGTTAAATCTTGCTTTTTTATTTATTTTGGCAATCTCTGTGTTTAAAATTGAATCATTTGTTCCATAGATATTTAATGTAATAATTGATATGGTTGGATTTTGATATAGTATTTGTTTTTTTCCCTTCTGATATTTGTTCCTTTCTTCTCCCTTTCCTGACTTCTTTGGGCATATTCAACTTTTTTTAAGAATTTAATTTTATGTATTGACAGCTGTACCTCTCTCTATATATTAATATTTTAGTAGTTTCTCCAGTATTACAGTGTAACTATTTAAATTTCCACAGTCAACACACTGATGATATTGTATGACTTTACACAAAATGTAGAAGCCTTGTAACCAAACAGGTCCATTTACTACAATCCTCTATTTGTTACATGCATCATATCTACACACATTATAAACTCCACAAGCTAATGTCATAACTTTTGCTTTAAACTGTCCTGTATTTTAAAGAAAGCAGGAAGAAAAGTCTTTCATATTTACCCAGATATTTACCATTTCTGATCCTCTTCATTCATTCTTGAAAGTCTAAGATTTTCCCTGATATCATTTCCCTTTAGCCTGAAGAATTTCCTTCAGCATTTCTTGTGGTGCACATCTGCTGGTGATGAATTCTCTTAGATGAATTCTTTTGTCTGAGAGTAACTGTATTTCATCTTCATTCATACTATTGGATGTAGAATTCTGTATTTAATCTTTGCTTTCAGCAGTTTGAAGGTTTGCTGCCACTGTCATCTGACCTTGAGTTTTCGGTGAGAAGTCAAAGACAACTATCACTAAGTTATTAAAGATAACTCCAGCATGTCATGTTCTGTTTATCTTTGCTATTCAGATTTCATACTTGTTTTTAGGACTGTGACTACGACTGTACCTAGGAACGGTTGTCTTTATATATCTCATTGTGGTGCCTTGAGATTTTTGAATATGTACATTTTTGTCTTTACCAAATTTAGGGATTTTTTACCATTATTTCTTGACATTTTCTGCCTTGTTTTCCCTGTCCTCTCATTTTTAACTCCAATTAATATCATCACCTTAATGCTGTTTGATATGTAATTTTTTTTCAATCTTTATTTTCAATCTTTTGACTGAGATGTCTCTTTGTATTTCTTTAATTTCATTGACTCTTTCTTCTGACAACCTTGACTTGCTGTTAATAAACCCACTCATTTAATTGTTTTCTTATTTTCAGTTTTAGAATTTTATTTAAAATATAATTTTCCTTTCTCTAAGATTATCTATCTATTCATTATTACTATCTTTTGCTTAAATTTTTTAAATCAACGTTTCTTTTTTTTCTTTTACCATCTTTTTTTTTTATTTTATTTTTAAACTTTACAATATTGTATTGGTTTTGCCAAACATCGAAATGAATCCGCCACAGGTATACATGTGTTCCCCATCCTGAACCCCCCTCCCTCCTCCCTCCCCATACCATCCCTCTGGGTCGTCCCAGTGCACCAGCCCCAAGCATCCAGCATCGAACCTGGACTGGCGACTCGTTTCATACATAATAGTATACATGTTTCAATGCCGTTCTCCCAAATCTCCCCACCCTCTCCCTCTCCCACAGAGTCCATAAGACTGTTCTATACATCAGTGTCTCTTTTGCTGTCTCGTATACAGGGCTATTGTTACCATCTTTCTAAATTCCATATATATGTGTTAGTATACTGTATTGGTGTTTTTCTTTCTGGCTTTATCTTTTGCTTAAAGTTTTTTGTAGATATTTAAAATAAATGCTTAAAGGTTTTCACGCCCCCCACATTTGGGTGGTGTGGGCATACACTGTCATTGTCTAGTTTTTCTAATGATGTTGAGTTATGTTTTCCTTTTTTTTTTTTTTTGCATGTCTAGGATTTTAAAAATGTGTATAATGGACACTGGAGATGATACATTGTACAGATTCTTTATTCTTTTATCTTCCCCTGAAGAATATTGATTTTTATATGAGCAAGCTGTCAAATTAATAGCTTGGACTTGATTTCAAGCTTGTGGAGTTCTGGTTCAACCCTCTATTATGGTGAGTCTAAGTTTCACCATTTTTATTAGGGTGTATTCCTTAGTCCCAGCCCATAGTCTAGTAAGGAATAGCCCCTATGCGATTTCAGTGGGCAGTCCAAAGGGATTCACCAAGCCTCTTTAAGTCTGTTGAAATCAAACTACATATTCCATTTCCCTTGCAGTTGACAGCAGCTGAAATATCTCCCCTTCAGCTGTTGCTTTCCACTGGGCTCCTTGGAGTCTCACCTAGTAGGTTGCAGTAAAAAGAGTTATCCGAGGATTTGTAGGGACTTTATATGCAGATTTAGGGGATTCCCCTCTCTGTAGATACCTTCTTTCTGGTATACTCCACCCTCAATTTCCAGCTGCTCCATTCTGAAATTTATCCACTGATGTCTTAAGCCAAGAAGTTCTGTGGCTTTTTGTGTGAGGTTTAACCATCCCATGCTGGATAGATGGGGGAGGGCCCTAAAGGAAAAGCTTGAAATTTTCAGCCTCACCTCCTATTCTTCAGGGAGGGGAAGGGGACTAGCAATGGAGTTAATGATACATCATACTCACTGACCCATGATGCAGCCTCCCTAAAAATTCCAAAAGTATCGAGTTCACAGAGCTTATAAGTTGGTGAACACATGGAGGTATTGAGAGAGTGGTGCCCAGAGAGGGCATGGAAGCTCCCAGCCCTTTCCCATATACCTTGCCCTGCGTGTCTTTCATCTGGATGTTCACCTGTATCCTTCATCATATCCTTTCCTAACAAAGTGATACATGGTGATGACTTAAAACAAATAGACTGCCAGGTACTTCTCAGGCAAAGATGAGTTTATTTGGGATCAGCAGAGAATGGCAATCCAAGGTCTGCAACCCTGGTAGAGCCACATGCACGTCCCCATCAGGCAAGGGAAGGAGAATGCTTTTATTGGGAAGAAAAGGAAGTTCAGAGGGCTAGAGCTAGCAGAGTCCAGGGCTTTTCATTGGCTGAGTGCTTTCCAGGAAGGAAGAGCCTGCTTTCTTTCTATTAGGCTTAGATACCGTTACAGGACCAGTCGGGTGTGCTGCAGTCCATGGGGTCGCAGAGTCGGACACAACTTAGCAACTGAACAACCTTTACAGGACGTGAGAGCTCCCCCTTCTGGTTTCCCAACTCTACTTAGTTAAGGTTTCTGTTTATTAATTTTTTACAACAGTAAGTAAACTGTTTTCCTGAGTTTTATGAACCATTATAAAAATTAATTGAATCCAAGGTGAAGTCAGGGGAGGACATGGGAAGCTCCAATTTATAGGCAAGTCAGACAGAAATTGTAGGAAACCTGGGGACCTAGTACTTGAGGTTGACCGCTGACATGGGGGGCAGTCTTGTAGGGCTGAGCCCTTAACCTGTGGGATCTGATGCTGTCTCCAGTTAGACAGTGTCAGAACTGAGTCAAATTGTATGACATGCAGCTGGTTTCACAAAATTGCTTGGTGTGGGCAAAGCTCCATACAATCTGGTGTCAGAAGTTTTGTGAATGTGGTACTAGGGTGAGAGTAAAGGAGACTCACACAGGGGAAAAGTGAATCCTTCCTATTCAAGAAGTAACTACGAAGATAAGGGTTGGTTTAACAAAGTTTGCCTGTATAGATTTCTCCGCCCCAGATTCCCCAACTCTGGTGGTGAGAATGTCTTCCTTCCTCCTGGTACAGGGAAAGTACTTCTCATGTGGGACTTTTAGCTCCAGCTTTCAGAAAGAAAAGGAGGGTCAGAGTGTTCTTCTTATACCTGCTATTTTCTCTTGCCTTTAATTCAACATCATCAATATACCAAAGTGGCATATTTTGAGGTGACATGGTCTGCTTTTCCTTCACTAGTACAGTGTGTGTGTGTGCTCAGTCATGTCTGACTCTTCTGCAACCCCATGGACCATAGCCTGCCAGGCTCCTCTGGCCATGGGATTCTCCAGGCAAGAATACTGGAGTGGGTTGCCCTCCTCCAGGGGATCCTCCCAACCCAGGGATGCTACCCGTGGCTCATGCATTGCAGGGGGATTCTTTATCTGCTGAGACATCAGGGAACCACTCACTAACAGAGTAGGCGAAGAAAAAGTAGAAGGCAAAACAAATAAAACATGTGGTCCCACCTCTCTTGGACGTCGCAGTCTGGGACTGTATCCGCACTTCATGGAGAAAGAGGAGGGAAACAAACACGTGTCTCAACTTCTGCCCCATCCACTAGGCTGCCTTCAAGAGCGTGATTTCTCTGGATTTATAAGAATGATTTTTCTGCAGGTATTCTCTTTTAGATATGGAAACTGATGGTCCTCAGTCTAGGAGATGAATTTAAATGAATTTTTAGCCTACAGCTACTGTTGTTGTTATTATTTAACTACACCAGATACACTGAATTTTATGTGTCAGACATTACAAAGTTAATGTTTAAAACAACCCTGAAAAGTACATTGCAAGAGACCTTAAATATAATGGAGAGCCGTCTATGGGGTCGCACAGAGTCAGACACGACTGAAGCGACTTAGCAGCAGCAGCAGCAGCAGTGGCCAGTTTGAAGGATAATGGAGAAGTAGGTTTTTGGGGTGGCTGGGTGAGAACAAAAGAATAATTAAGAGATGATTGTGAACTGAGGCAGTGGCAGTCAGAATAAAAAGATGGGGACATAAAAGACAGATTGAATCCTCTTAACTGGGTTGTCCTAATTAAATCTCCCTTCCTAAATGAAACAAGTTGAGATTTAAGGTTTCTTCCACTCTACTTCTTTACTCATGTTCACTTTATACTCTTTCAAAATGCTGTACCATTAATGATTTGATGCTGTCAATGCAAGGACAGGCAAGCATTTTAGAGAGAACGATTTTAAGGGGTCTTTTTCAAGGTTCAAAAGGCACAATCAAGACCAGACCCCCGATGTTCTGACAGTTCACCCCACGAGTAAAAGAGGAACTGGTTTGCTTGGCTGATAGGCTACTGAGAGAACAGAACATACATCTTTATGAGGTTTCACTTCTGTTTTAGTACACACAAAGCTCCTCTCATCTTTATTCAAGGTCATCCCGTGAGAATACATTTACAGATCTTCAAATCAGGAAGATCACCACCAATGTTGTTTTTGTCTTTCATGATCATTCCTAACTTTCCCAGTGACCAGGTGGGGCTTCTCTCATAGTATCTGGATAAGACGGTGGTGTTTCACCAAGTGACCCCTCCCACAGCCTAGGAAAAGCAGAGAGCACCTATCTATCCCTTGCTCTGGATTATGTCACTCTCCCTGCCCCACGGCTGGTTCCTGCCTCCAGTGGAATGCTAAATGGTTGGTTGCCCAACCAATAAACAGGCTGTAACAAAAGAGAACCATCTTTCCTCTAAAATACTGTTTTATCACAGATCATTGTCATAATGTGATCTCCTCAAAAGATAATGAGTTTTTATCTGCACGTAATCCTAAATGAAACATTCAATGTTTCAAACATACAATGAAGACACATATAGATGAGAAGTGATCACACTGAAGTTTGGAAAGTAAGCAGTAAAGCTATATGTGAGGCTGAAATGGAGAACCCTGTGAAAATCTCAAAAAAGACAATCGTGGGATCAATAAAGGAACTCATAGTACATGTATACAATTTATTTGCTTCTAAGTGGTAGTTTAAGCAGAAAATTTTGCTTTTAATCCTGATACTTATCCAATCCACAAATCACAAGTTCACCTTTATTTTTAAAACTTTTGGTGAACTAGTGTTCTAAATTTTGTATCTCAGAGTGAAGAGAGAATTTGTTCATTTCATAACCATAGAAACAAATGAGGTGAAACACTGAAGGCAAATTAAGAAAACAATTTGCCTCCTACTGCTTTGTACACTCCAAGTTAGTGAAGGAATGGATAATCACCAACAAACTGTTGGCTAAAGTCACAGAGATGACTTTCCAAATGTCTTCTCTCAGTCAAGGAAGTTATACTACAGGAGGAAACAATCCATGTCTAATCCCAGGAAGAAATTGGCAAAACAGTATCTTAACTCTATTTCAGTTCTGTGGTGTCATAAGGACAGACTAGCTCTTCCTAAGAACAGGTCATTCTGCTTGAGAAAACATATACCCATCCATGTAGTTATCATTGCCGAGGTGCTTCATTTCTTTGAGTAGATCTAGGTTTCCATCTGGTGCTATTTTCCCTCTGCCTGAATGGCTTCCTTTAATATTTCTTGCAGGGAGGGTCTGCTGCTGATGAATTCTTTTAGCTTTAATAGGTCTAAAAATGTCTGTATTTCACTTTTTCTTTTTTTGAAAGAAGGTATAGAATTGGTAAAGAATTCTAGCTTGAGAGTTTTTCTTTCAGTACTTATGGCGAGAAGTCTGGGATCAGGGTATCAGCACAGTGGAGGCCTGCTGAGAGCTCTTGTCCTGGCTTTGAGATGACTGTCTTCTTGTCATTGCTATTTCCTCACACTAACAGGGTGTGGGGAGAAATCTTTGGTTTCTCTTCTTATAAGGGCACCAATCCCACCAAAAGGGCCCCACTTTCAAGATCTCATTTAAACTTTATTATTTCCCAATGGTCTCACCTCCAAATACTATCACATTGGGGGATTATGGCTTCATATATAAATTTTGCAGGGGAATACAATTCAGGCCATAGCATTATAACAGTCACAATGAAAACAAAAATAAACATAATTTAAGAGCTTCCCTTGTGGTTCAGTGGTAAAGAATCTGCCTGCCAAGGCAGGAGACACTGGTTTGATCCCTGGGTTGAGAAGATCCCCTGGAGAAGGAAATGGCAACCCACTCCAGTATTCTTGCCTGGAGAATCCCATTGACAGAGGGGCCTGACAGGCTACAGTCCATGGAGTTGCAGAGTCAGACACGACTTAGCAAAACTAAAGAATACAACAAGAGTCTGTTATGTACCAGCACTGTGTCACATGCTTGTACGGATACTTTCACACTCCTTATTACACAGACGAGGGAATGAGTTTAGTTCATTGATCACCTTAACAGATGGTTAAGTTGTTGTAGAGCTATAATTAGAGCTCAGGCAATCTGACTTCACGTCCCAAATTCCTAGTTCCCTCCGTATACTGCCTCGACCAGGGGGAAAACATTTTGAAATCTAATGAACTGAGTTCAGGAATTTGTTTTAGTTGTCACATTTTTACGGTAGAGAAGGGCTCCAAATATTAAAGTGATCCTTTTGATAACTACTCATAAGAAAGTAGACCAGGGCTTCCATGGTGGCTCAGTGGCAAAGAATTTGCCTGCCAATACAAGAGACATGGGCTTGATCCCTGGTCTGGGAAGATTCCACATGTTGTGGAGCAACCAAGCCCGTGTGGCACAACTACTGAGCCTGTGCTAGAGCCCGGGAACTGCAATTATCAAGCCCACGTGCTGCAACCACTGAAGCCCCCACACCTAGAACCCATGCTCCGCAACATGAGAAACCAAGGCAATGGGAACCCCGCACGCCGCAACTAAAGAGTAGCCCCTGCTCGCGGCAACTAGAGAAAAATCCCACGCATGATGAAGACCCAGCACAGCCAAAAATAAATAAATAAACAAAATTATTTTTTAAAAAGAAAATAGATCAGACAGACCAAAAAAAAAAAAAAAGTTGACATAAAAAGAGCTAAAAGCAAAGGAAAATTCTGGAAAGTGTACAAATACCAGTTTGTACCAAGGACCCATCATTCCTTGGCTCCGGTATGGGTCTGGGAAAGGAGCACTGTCAAATACTGCTGCAAATATGTACTTGCATCCTCTCTGGAAAGGGAATTTGAAAAGATGGATTAAAAACTTCAAGGAATGTGTTCTCCTGAACAAATAACTTAAATATGGGTACCTCGCTTAAGGAAGTCAAGATGTACACAAAACTGTATGTACCCATATAGTCATTATTTCAAAACTAGACTTACATATATTCTGGTTATTAAAACCATGCTATGGTTTTTCCAGTGGTTATGTATCGATGTGAGAGTTGGACCATAAAGAAGGCTGAGTGCCAAAGAATAGATGCTTTTGAACTGTGGTGTTGGAGAAGACTCTTGAGAGTCCCTTGCACTGCAAGGAGATCAAACCAGTCAATCCTAAAGGAAATCAGTCCTGAGTATTCATTGGAAGGACTGATGCTGAAGCTGAAGCTCTAATACTCTGGCTACCTGATTCAAAGAACTGACTCACTAGAAAAGAACTTGATGTTGGGAAAGATTGAAGGCATGAGGAGAAGGGGATGATAGAGGATGAGATGGTTGGATGGCATCACGGACTCAATGGACATAAGTTTGAGCAAGCTCTGGGAGTTGGTGATGGACAGGGAGGCCTGGTGCGCTGCAGTCCATGGGGTCCCAAAGAGTCGGACACGACTGAGCAACTGAACTGAACTGAACTGTTCTAAAGTTCAGAAGATACAGAGATGTCTAAAGAAATTAAAAAAACAAATAATTTTGGCTATTACCTCTCAGATTTAACCATTGTTATAACTGGGCTCCTCTCTCCTCTTAGTCACATGTATGTTATCTAATTTATATTTCTATAACTCAGTGCTTTGTAATTTGCCTTTTCCCCATACTCATCTTGCCTAGTTATTGATGCCAAAATGCAGTCACATCATTTTTAATGAATCTTAGTATTTCTTGAATGAATAAACCAGTTAATTCATGATGGCCTTTTAGTTGTTTTTAATGGTAAGAATTATAAAGCAGTGATATAGAATTGTCTAGTTATATGTGGGAGACTGAAAACATTGATTTATCATCTCACTCTCTTAAGATCTTGTTAAAATAACACCTAAGAAATAAAAAGAGCCATAAAGATCTAAACAGAAGAATGGGATAAGAACCATCAGTGAGAAATTAAAAAACATTCTGGGACATAGAAAGTTGATGCGGGCACGATACTTGATAAGGAAAAGTAGAAGGAACTGTAGAGGGTGAGAGACATAGCCAAGGAAGAAGTCAATTCACCCTACAGAACACTAGAAGGATGCAGAACTAGGAAGTATCAAGAACCGCTGAGTCCAGGAGGGCGATACAGGGCCAGGAATCCACATATGAAAACAGTGGTCCCTCCCTCCTACCAGCATGCCTTACAGTCCAGTACCACTTCAAGAGTGAGGGTGTGACAGGAGGAACAACATGTAGAACTTCCCAAGATGTTTATACACATTAAACACTGAAATGTTATTCACTAAATAAATTTGCTGGCTCCATAGAAAATATCCTGCATCCTTCCATTCAGAATATCAGCATTCCTGTCCCATCATCTTGGCCCAGTGACAAGTCTTACCCAGTACAGAGAGCTCACATCCACCTCATTCTTAAATATACACAGTCAAGATTCCCCCAGACAGTTGAAGAAGCTTTCAACATAAAGTAAAACAGTTACTTCAGGGAACAGGAGAGAACATGCATCTGTATGTGCACACACACGCACAAACACACACAGAGTGAGAAAACTGCACACTTAAAATAATAACAGATGCTATGAAAGAGTAACAAAGAACAAAAACTGAAAGTTAAAGCTAGTGCTAAAATTAAATCAACGGAATGGGAGAAGATATTTGCAAATAATATATCTCGTAGGGGGTTAATTACAAAGAACTCATATAGCTCACATCAAAAGAATAATAACACCTTTAAAAAATGGGCAGAGGACCTGAATAGACATTTTTCCAAAGACGACATACAGATGGCCAACAGATACATGAAAAGATGCTTGACATTACTAATCATCAGGGAAATGCAAATCAAGACCACAAAGAGATCCCATTCATGCCTGCTATCCAAAAGACAAGATACAAGTGCTGGGGAGGATGTGGAGAAAAGGGAACCCTTATGCACTCTTGGTGGGAATATAAACTGGTGCAGGCGCTATGGAGAACAGTATGGAGGTTCCTCAAAAAAAACTAAAAATAGAACTACCATATGATCTAACAATTCCACCTCCAGGTGCTTACCTGAAGAAAAAGAAAACACTAATTAGAAAAGATATACATACTCCTATGTTTGTTGCACCATTATTATTGCCCAGGTGAGGTGCGGGAGGAGCAGGCACTTGCCAAGAATCCTACATCGCTAACTCTTAACATCACTGGCACACAGGACACCATTTAATGATTCACCCAAGAATGCTCTTCCAGAGTACTGGCAGCACCTGTTGTTAAAATGGGTCTCCTTTCTCGTGTCTCCCTGATGCCCTTACAAAGATGTTTACAAAGATGTCCTGAATTGATTGAAAACCCATTACAACGGAGCATCCTGGCGTTTTCTCCTGTATTCATCATACAGGAAACCTGTTATCTCTTCCCATCAAGATGTCGCCCTTGCTCTCAGATGAAGCTTACACTGAGACCCAAAAACTGATGAAAATTTACAGATAACGAATGATGGGAGTTTCTACAAAGCTCACGCAGGTGAGGCAGTAGAGATAACACTCTGTTTTTCTGACCATCTGTAAAACAAGACCTTTGACCTTGATGCTAAGGTTTCTTTCACGACTCTGAAATTCTGAGTTTCAGAGAAGGAAGAAAGGGCGGTGTATCAGACGTGCTCACAACTTACCGCTTAAAGAGAAGGAGACAGGCATGTAAAGAAAGAAAAGCCGAGGGAGCAAGATAAGCATCGTTGGTACTAACCTGGAGCTTCTTCAGCAGGAAATTGGAGAAACCCCTAAGAGGACAAGGGCCGCCTGGCTGCGATCTGATTGGCTCTTGAACTTCCAGTCCTGGAAACTCTGTCTTCCAATTGGCTGTTGTTGAGAGGGCTGACCAGAGCGAACGTGGATGTTTGCTGTTCTCAAGCCTTATTGTGCTCACCCTAGAGCTTCCTCATTTCAGGGAAGAGACCTCTTTTTCCCCACCACTGCAAAAGCCCTCGTAAGGCCTCTGACTCCATCCACTCCTGATAACTGAGAACTAGGTGGGCAGCCTAAAGGTAGGGTGTGAAGAGGCCAGCGTGGTCCCTGGCAGGGAAAAAGGGAAAGCAAAGAGATAGTGGACCTGGGTTTTAGGGACCTACTGTCAATGGGGAAAAAAAAAAAAAAAAGAATCAGTAGTCAAACCAAGAAAGAAATGGAAAATTTTATTCTAGCCAGCCTAAAGAGACATTTTTTCAGAAAACTCAATTATATAAGAAAGTACAATTATGTAAGTTTTTGAGACAAAGGGTTATACATCAAGTGATGTATCATTTACAGTTTACACAGTCCAAATGTACAATAAAGCAAGCAGTGGTCATGGGCCAGTGACCCCTTACAAGATTAAGAAGGAATACTGTCTCCTTAGGAGGTCTGGTTAATGTAGATGCACAACAAATACTAAAGGGAAGAGAGAATGCCAACATGGGCAAAGAAACGTTTTATATTTAAATTACTCTCATCTGGCCATAAAACATGGATTTTATTTCATCACTACAAAGTCCTTTCCCAGGATACCTGAAATATATAAAGAAGGAATACAATCTTTACCAATGGAAAGTCAAATCCATGACTCCACACAAATCCCCTGGTGACTCATTAGAATAAACTTCCAGCTGTATGCTAAACTGTTTTTGTCAAGTAAACTTTGAAGTTATAAACATGGTGTGAGGGGCTGGCTGCACATTTAGACCTCAGTGTCATCAGTCAGTATATGAAATCTTAACAAAGTTATGCAGGAAATGGAGATAAAAGACACACACTGAAGTTCAATGAACTTTGAAGGATATACTTTAGACATAGAAATACAGATGGAATGAGTGGCAGTGTGGAGATGTCAACTATGGGAGAAGATGGCACAATGAACTCTTGTGGAAATGAAACCTCCCGTTTGAAACATACCAAAAGATTGTTTGTTTTCAGTGTGCAGTCACGTCTGACTCTTTTGCAACCCCATGAACTGTAGCCCGCCAGGCTCCTCTATCCATGGTATTTCCTGGGCAAGACTACCCGAATGGCTTGCCATTTCCTTCTCCAGCGGATCTTTCCAACCCAAGGATTGAACCCAAGCTTCCTGCATTGGCAGGCAGATTATTTACCACTGAGCCATGTGGGAAGTCCAAGATGCTAGAAAAAAAAAAAAAAAAAAAAACTAAAAAAAAAAACTAAACATATATTTGAGCCTGAAAGCAGACTTTAAATATGTATATCTAAAGCAGTTTTTTCTCTCTCCCTCTGTATCCTGATTGCTTCTAATACACACACACACACACACACACACACATATATATAAATATCCTGCCTGCTTCTATTTTATATAAATAAATATATAAAAACACGTATGTATTTGTGTGTGTGTATATACAATGTATATTTTTCCAAACCAAACTTGGATATGCTTGCCTGCACGCTTAGTAAAGCCAACCTATCAATCACACCAGGTTGTGATGAAGGAAAAATGCAGCATTTATCACAGAGAACCAAGCAGTCTGTCCAGGTAGCTAATGCTCAAAAGACCCAAATTCCCTAACGGCGTTCAGGGAACCATTTTTGAAGACAGGGTCGGGAGGTGGGTTGCAGGGTGTACGATCAGTTCGGACATTCTTCTGATTGGTGGATGGTGAGCTAATTGGGAGTTAACATCATCAACCTTCTGGTCTGGGGTCGATGTGCTCCGGGTCAGCAGTCAGTTAACTACTTCCACCTGGTGGGGCTTTCAGTGTTTGCAAAACAGCTCAAAGGATTTGGCTCAGAATATTATCTACAGACCTTGAGAAGGAACTAAAGGTCCTTGACTTTGTTTAATGGCTATTATTATTTTGTCTGGCTGAAATGTTTTCTTTTGTTTCTGCATTTTCTCACTTCTCTGATTTTTTTTAACTTGGGGAAGGCCTAGGCGGCTAGAGTTTTTCTAAAAACAAGAGGCAGGTGGAGTACATGGTGGGGAGGGGGTGTCTGTCCTCCTTATGCGGAAAGGCCCATAAGGCCTTATAACAGTGGGGAAGCCGAAACTGAGGCAGGAGCCAGGGAAGGTTAGTCCCTTCTATGAACTAAAGTAATAAAAGCTCTAAAAAAAGGGCAGTTTAGCAAATAAAAATACAGGACAGCCATTTCGATTTGAATTTCAGATAACAAATATTTAAGACATACATACTAAATAATTATTCATCGTTTATCTGAAATTCAAATTTAACTGAGCATCCTGTATTGTATCTGGTAACCCTACCCCAGAATGAAGTGAGGGGGAAAGTCATACATACATTTTAGGGGAATGATGGTTTCAGGCAGAGACAGTTGCAAGTACAAAGGCACAGAGGTAGGAATACAGTTGATATATTTGAGAAATAAGGAAGCCAGAAGTGGTGAGAGAAAGGGGGACAGTGGTAGAAGACAGGTTGGAGAGGCAGTCTGGGATCTCACAGGGCCTTGCAGCCCATGGTAAGGATATAGGATTTTATTTTAAAGTATGATGAAAAGTCATTGGGCAGTTTTGCACAGGGGAGTGACTGGTGACTCAATAGGATTACTCTGGTTTCTGTGCAGTAGAGAGTGACAAGGGTAGAGAGAGAGAGTCCAGTTAGGATGCTCAGCCAGCAATCCAGGCAAAGATGTTGGAGGCTAGGACTAGGTTAGTATTTACTTTGGGGACAAAAAGTGATCAGATTCAGTATATGTATTTTAAAGTAGAACTCATTTGCTGATAGGTTTAATGTAGAATGTGTTTGAAAGAAAGGTATCAAAGATGACTTCAAAGTTTCTGACCTGAGTGACGGGGTCAATGCTGGTATCATAAGATGAGGAATACTATAGGAAGAGCAGTTTTGAGGGTGGCAGAAATAAAGAGTTCAATTTTAGACATGTGAAGCTTGAGATATCCATTAAATATCAATTGGAGAAGTGAGGTTAATGTCTGGATGTGGGAGTGGAGAGTTCAGGGGAAAACTGCCAAGACTAAAGAGTTAATTTGAGGCTTATCAAAATAGAGATGATTAAGGTCATCACAAGATTTCCCTAGTGGCCCAGTGGCTAAGACTTCACACCCCAATGCAGGGGGCCTGGGTTCAATCCTTGGTCAGGGATCTAGATCCCATATGCCACAACTAAGACCAGGCGCAGTCAAATAAAGTTATTACACTGGAGAAAACCAACTAGAGTGTCAGGGTAGAAAGGAAAGAGGGCTGCAACCTCGACTGAGGTATTCAGAGGCACGTTTATGCCTTTAAGATGTCTTCATTAAAAACAAAAGACTAAAAATGAAGGCACTTGAAAAAAATAAAGTATCTTAGATTCGTGTTTAGGGACTCGCCTGCTAAGTTCAGTGATTAAGAATCTGTCTTCTGGGGCTTCGCTGGTGGCTCAGTGGTATAAAGAATCCACCTGCCAATGCAGGAGACACACATTCAGTCCCTGGTTTGGGAAGATTCCACATGCTGCGGAGCAGCTAAGCCCGTGTGTCACAACTACTGAGCCTGTGCTCTACAGCCTAGAAGGCGCAACTCCTGAGCCCCTGTGGCCTCCAGCCGGTGCTCCACAACAAGAGAAGCCCCTGCAATGAGAAGCTGGTGCACCTCGAGAACAGCAGTGAAGACTCAGCACAGCCAAAAATAAATAAATAAATATAAAAAGAGAATCTTCCTTCCAATGCAAGGGATGGGGGTTTGATCCCTGGTGGGGGAACTAAGATCCCACATGCCTCAGGGCAACTAAGCCTGTGCTGCAACTAAGGCCTGACATACCAAAAACAAATAAATTTAAAAAAAGTAGATTCAGATTTAGAAGTTAGAAAAGAAGAACAAATAAGAGTAGGAAGAAGAACTATCACAAAAACTAAAACAGAAAAAGACTAGAAAAACAAACTCCAAAGGCACTTCCTTGAAGAGTTCAAGAAAATAAATCCCTTGTGAGCCTGATTTAGAAAAAAAGAAAGAAAAAAATATGTAAGGTTAGCAACGAGAAAGGAAACAACCACGTGTGCAGAACAGATTTTTTAAATCATAAGAGAATTCTACATCTAACATAATGACAACTGATTTAAAAAACCTTTTGGAAATGGATGACTTCCAAGCAAAGTATAAATTATAATTGACACCAGAAAAAGTAGAAAAGATGAGTAATTCAATTATCACAGAAGAGAGTAGACACTTTATTTAAAATTCACATATAATAATGCTTCATACAATATAGTTTCACAATCAAGTTCTCTGTTTAGTCTTAAAAGAGCAGATAATTCTAAAGTTACTTCAATTATTTCAGATCATAAAAAAATGAGAAATGCTCCCTATTTTAAGGAATCTCATATAATTTTAAATACCAACATGTGATTAATATCGTACCATAAAATCCTACATGCCAATCTCACTAATAAGAAATATATCCTAAATAAAATATCAATAAATTGCACATAGGAGTATATAAAAAAATAATATACTTTGGCCAAATAAAGTTATTTGGACAGCCTATCAGTATTTTAATAGGCACAGTATCAAAACCTTTTGTCATAAAATTTTATCTTTAAAACACTTAATTTTTCCAATCCTGGAACATGAAAATCTTTATTTAATTAAACCTTTCATGTCTTTCAATAATATTCATATTGTTGTACATCTTTTGTTCACTGTATTCTGATGGATTCTTTTTTTCTATTTTATTACTGACATATAACAAAATGTTAAGTTTTTATATATTGTTAGCCACTTTGCTGAACCATTTAATTAGTTCTAATAGTTTGTCATTTAATTCTCCTTCATTTTTTAGAAAGAAAATCATATCATCTGAAAATATTTTTGCTTCTTCCTTTCCCAATCTTGTCTTTTTCTTGTTTTGCTGCACTGGCTACAAAATCTAAGACCATGTTAAACACTAGCAGTGAAAGTGGCTATCTGTTTTTTCAATGTCTCTAATGTTTCATCAGTATGCACGATGTTTACTATAGATTTATGGTGCCCTTTATCAACTTGCTATTTATCCATTCCCATTTTGCTGAAAGTGTTTTAAGTAGATACTGAATTATTTCAGAAAACATTTTATCAGTTGAGGTGATCATATAGTTTTTTAAAACCTCTAAACTATATAAATGATTTGTAGCAACAGATTTTCTAATATTAAATCATTGCATAAATGCTTTCTTGTTCCAAATGGAGTATGGGATTAATTTGCAAATATTTTACTTTAGAAGACTATATCTATGTGAGTTTGGTCTCTAGTGTTTTTTGTTGTTGTTTGTGTGCTATCAGGGGGATACTAACAATATAAAATAAGGATGAACTACAATGAAGTATCACCTCACACAGATGAGAATGGCCATCAACAAAAAGTATGCTGGAGAAGGTATGGAGAAAAGGGAACCCTCCTATGCTGTTGGTGGGAATGTAAATTTGGTGTAACCACTATGGAGAATAGTCTGGAGGTTCCTTAAAAAACCTCAGAGTTACCACATGATCCAAAAATTCCACTCCTGGACATATACTCAGAAAAGACAAAACTCCAATTCTAAAAGATCCCTGTACCCCACTGTTCACAGCAGCACGGTTTATAATAGTCAAGACACAGAAGCAATGCAAATGCCTGTTGGCAGACGATGGAGAAAGAAGACAATATTCCATATATGCAATGCAATACTACTCAGCCGTAAAAAGAATGAAATAACGCCATTTGCAGCAACATGGATAGACCCAGAGGTTAAGTGAAGTCAGTCAGACAGAGAAAGGCAAATAGCATATGATATCCTTTATATATGGAATCTAAAAAAATGATACAAAACATTTTTTATTTACAAAACAGACACAGACATAGAAAGCATTTTTTTATTTATAAAATAAAAATAGACACAGACATGTAAAACAAACTCACGGTTACCAAAAGGGAAGAGGGGGGATAAATTAGGACTATGGGATTAACACATACACGTTACCATATATAAAGTAGGTAAACAACAAGGGAATACATAGGGGACTAAAGTACAGGGGACTACATTCAGTGTCTTGTAATGGCCTATAATGGAGAGGAATCGGAAAAAGAATGTACATGAATCACTTTTCCGTACACCTGAAACACAACACTGTAAATCAACTATACTTCAATTAAAAAAAACAGTAAGTTGAACAACTGTCCTCCCCACCTCATATCACAGCACAATTTCCATGACAAAAAAATCAACAAGTGAAAATCACATGGCCTGAAAGCAGCATTCCAGAAATAAAGGACAGCATGAGCAGGGACACCAGGAAGAAAAAGCACAGGGTATCAGAGGGTGGGATTAATACTCCTTAAATTGGAGTAAGTAACACAACAGAAGTTTGGCTCAAGTTACTAACTAATCTTCCAAGCACAACCCCCACATCCTGAAACATTTCGATTTATTCTTTTAACATACAGAGCAGACTCCAAACTCTTCAGCCTGCATTTAAGATCCCTCCTGCTTTAACCTAACTTCTTTTTACATTTCAACCAGTGCTGGTCAGTGCTGTCTGTTTGCCAAGCACGCTGTGATGGTCTACGAATGACACATCCAAATTCTACCCACCCCTCATTCTGTGTGTGTGTGTGTGTCTGTGTGTGTGTGTGTGCGCGCGCGCTAAGTCGTTTCGTTTGTGTCTGACTCTTTGTGACCTTATGGTCTATAGTCCACCGGGCTCCTCTGTCCATGAGGTTTTCCAGGCAAGAATACTGGAGTGGGTTGTCATGTCCTCCTCCAGGCGATCTTCTGACCTAGGGAGGAAACCTTGTGTCTCTTCCATCTCCTGCACTGGCAGGTGCGTTCTTGACCATTAGCGCCACCTGGGAAGCCCCATTGTCCATGAAAACTTCTCAAATCCAACTAAAATATGTTTGAGTTCACTTGTACTACAGCTGTTGATTGTATTTGGCTTGCCTACTTCTTAAGCTCTTTGACAGCTATTCTGGGTTGGATAGTGTCATATCCTCTCCCCCACTCCCATTCATGTCCTTCCTGGACCTTAGAATGAGACTTTATCTGGAATCAGTGCCATTGCAGATGTAATAAGTTAAACTCAGGTCATACTGGAATAGGCTGGGCCCTACATCCCATCTTTTAAGAGAAGAAACATAAGGAGAACAGAGTTAAGTGACTGGAGTAAGGAGTAGCTACAAGCATAGAACATCAAGGACTATTGGACAGCACCAGGAACTGGAGAAGGGAATGGCAAACCACTTCATGATTCTTGCCTTGAGAATCCCATGAACAGTATGAAAAGCCAGAAAGGTATAACACTGAAAGATGAACTCCCCAGGTTGGTAGGTGCCCAATGTGCTACTGGAGAAGAGTGGAGAAATAGATCCAGAAAGAATGAAGAGATGGAGCCAAAGCAAAAACAATGCCCTGTTGTACCTGTGACTGGTGAAGGAAGTCCAATGCTGTAAAGAACAATATTGCATAGGAACCTGGAATGTTAGGTCCATGAATCAAGGTAAATTGGAAGTGCTCAAACAGGAGATGGCAAGGGTGAACATCGATATTTTAGGAATCAGTTAACTAAAATAGACTAGAATGGACGAATTTAATTCAGATGACCATTATATCTACTACTGTGGGCAACAATCCCTTAGAAGAAATGGAGTAGACTTCACATTCAACAAAGGAGTTCAAAACGCATTACTTGGGTTCAATCTCAGTAACAACAGAATGATCTCTGTTCGTTCTAAGGTAAACAATTCAGTATCACAGTAATCCAAGTCTATGCCCCAACTGCTAATGCCAAAGAAGTTGAAGTTGAACAGTTCTATAAAGACCTACAAGACCTTCTAGAACTAACACCAAAAAAGATGTCCTTTTCATCATAGGGGACTGATATGCAAAAGCAGGAAGTCAAGAGATACCTGGAGTTACAGGCAACTTTGGCCTTGGAGTAAAAATGAAGCAGGGCAAAGGCTAACAGAGTTTTGCCAAGAGAACGCACTGGTCATGGCAAACGCCCTCTTCCAACAACACAAGAGATGACTCTACACATGGACATCACCAAATAAATGGTCAATACCAAAATCAGATTGATTATATTCTTTGCAGACAAAGATGGAGAAACTCTATACAGTCAGCAAAAACAAGACCAGGAACTGACTGTGGCTATGATCGTGAACTCCTTATTGCCAAATTCAGACTTAAATTGAAGAAAGTAGTAAAAACCACTAGACCATTCAGGTATGACCTAAATCAAATCCCTTACGATTATACAGTGGAAGTGACAAATAGATTCAAGGGATTAGATCTGGTAGACAGAGTGCCTGAAGAACTATGGGTGGAGGTTTGTGATATTATACAGGAGGTGGTGATCAAAACCATTCCCATGAAAAAGAAATGCAAAAAAGCAAAATGGTTGTCTGAGGAGGCCTTACAAATAACTGAGAAAAGAAGAGGAGCAAAAGGCAAGGAAAAAAGGAAAGCTATATCCATATGAATACAGAGTTCCAAAGAATAGCAAGGAGAGATTAAAAAAAAAAAGCCTTCCTCAGGGATCAATGCAAAGAAATAGAGGGAAACAAAGAATTGGAAAGACTAGAGATCTCTTCAAGAAAATTAGAGATACCAAGGGAACATTTCATGCAAAGATGGGCACAATAAAGGACAGAATGGTATGGACCTAACAGAAGCAGAAGATATTAAGAAGAGGTGGCAAGAATACACAGAAGAACTATACAGAAAAGATCTTCATGACCCAGAGTGATAGTGTGATCACTCACCTAGAGCCAGACATCCTGGAATGTGAAGTCAAGTGGGCCTTAGGAAGCATCAGTATGAACAAAGCTAGCAGAGGTGATGGAATTCCAGCTGAGCTATTTCAAATCCTAAAAGACGCTGTGGCTAAAGTACTACACTCAATATGGCAGCAAATTTGGAAAATGCAGCAGTAGCCATAGTACTGAAGAAGGTCAGTTTTCATTCCAATCCCAAAGAAAGGCCATGCCAAAGAATGTTCAAACTACTGCACGATTGCACTCATCTCAGATGCCAACAAAGTAACGCTCAAAATGCTCCGACCTATGCTTCAACAGTACATGAACCATGAACTTCCACATGTTCAAGCTGGATTTAGAAAAGGCAAAGGAACCAGAGATCAAATTGCCAACATCCACTGGATCACAGAAAATGCAAGAGAATTCCAAAAAAAATCTACTTCTGCTTTATTGACTATACCAAAATCTTTGTGTGGATCACAACAAACTGTGGAAAATTCTTCAAGAGATGGGAATACCAGACCACCTTACCTGCCTCCTGAGAAATCTGTATGCAGGTCAAGAAGCAACAGTTAGAACCGTACATGCAACATTGGACTGGTTCCAAATTGGGAAAGGAATACGACAAGGCTGTAAACTGTCACCCTGCTTATTTAACTTACATGCAGAGTACATCATGTGAAATGCCCGGCTGCCTGAAGCACAAGCTGGAATCAAGATTGCTGAGAGAAATATTAATAATCTCAGATATGCAGATGACACCACCCTTTGGGCAGAAAATGAAGAGGAACTAAAGAGCCTCCTGATTAAGTGAAAAAGGAGAGTGAAAAAGCTGGCTTAAAACTCAATATTCAAAAAACAAAGATCATGGCATTCATTCCCATCACTTCATGGCAAATAGATGGGGAAACAATGGAAACAGTGGCAGACTTTATTTTCTTGGGATCCAAAATAAAAGCAGATGGAGACTGCAGCCATGAAATTAAAAGACACTTGCTCCTTGGACAAAAAGGTATGACCAACCTGGATGGTATATTAAAAAGCAGAGACATTACTTTGCCAACAAAGGTCCGTCTAGTCAAAGCTATGGTTCTTCCAGTAGTCATGTAAGGACATGATAGTTGGACCATAAACAAAGCTGAGCCTTGAAGAATTGATGCTTTTGAACTGTGGTGTTGGAGAAGACTCTTGAAAGTCCCTTGGACTGCAAGGAGATCAAACCAGTCAATCCTAAAGGAAATCAGTCTTGAATATTCATTGGAAGGACTGATGCTGAAGTTCCAATACTTTGGCCACCTGATGCAAAGAACTGACTCACTGGAAAAGACCCTGATGCTGGCAAAGATTGAAGGTGGGAGATGGTTGTATGGCATCACCACCGACTCAATGGACATGAGTTTGGGTAAGCTCCGGGAGTTGGTGATGGACAGGGAGGCCTGGCGTGCTGCAGTCCATGGGGTCGCAAAGAGTCGGACACGACTGAGCGACTGAAGTGAACTGAACCAGAAACTACCAAGAGGCAAGTGGGGAGGGGGTTTACCCAGTGTCTTAGAGCAAACATGATGTTGTTGACACCTTTAGTCTTTCCGGCTTCCAGCCTCCAGAACTGCGAGAAAAGGAGTGTTTCTTTAAGCCACCCAATATGTGTTACTTCTTTATGACAGCCCTAGGAAACGAAGGCAACAGCAAGAGTGCCATACCCACAGACCACGCCAGTACTACGTAAGCGCTCAATCCCGTCGCTGGTAAAGGAATGAGTTGAGCTTCAGCAGTCCTACTGGCCAAGAATTACCAGGCATTTATGAACTAACTGCTGGGAGATGCACAGCCAACACTCAGCATTACTGAAGCAAGATATGGGACCACACGGAAAACCGAAACACAGTGAGGAACTAAATACAGCATGGGACAAGTGGAGCAAAGCGAGAAACACAAGCAACTGGGGTACGTGGGCCTCGAATTCACGGAGGACCTCTGTTGGAGAAAGGGGTTATTTTCTGAGAAGATGGCGTCTCCAAGTCGCTCTCTCAAGCCCCGCTCAACGGCTCCCAGACTTCTCCCCACGGCCGTGGACCCAGCAACAACAACCCACTGTCCAGCGTTCCTCCTACTACCCAGCAGAGAGCATACCTCTTATAATATCACAAGCTTAATTCTCCGCGCCTGCGCAAGGCGCCTCGACGCGACGCACCGCCTCACGCTGCCGCGTGGGGAGGGACTTCCTCTTGGCGCCCCGGAAACCGAAAGGAGCTGATTTCTGCAGGAAGGAGAAGGGAGTTGCCACCGACATCGGACACCGGAAAGCAGGCTCGTTGTGTTGCGTAAGGTGAGGCTAATCTCTGGCCACTCGGCGGAGTGGATGACTGCAGCGACCTTTTAGGCAGGCCGTCTGTAGCATCGGGCTTCAAGCGATGCTGCAGGGAACCGGAATTAGAGGTGAGGGGTTGGTGTATCTGTCCCCGGGTCAGGCCACCAGCGACCGAGGTCTCATTACTAACTCATTGTCCTCAGCTCTTTCGACCTCGTCTGAAAAACGAGCTTGATAGCTCACGGAAAAGTCGTGAGGATAGATGCGGAAGGGAGAAATTCACACTCAGAATGAAGTTTAAGAAAAAACTTAAGTAGGTGTAATTTCACGGGGGCGAGATCTGTGTTGCGTAAGCTATGTAACGTGAAAGTCTACACGAACCCTGCCTTTCTGAGTCGATGATTCCTGCCTGGTAGCAGCGCCTGTTGCATTAATTTGAAAAAGTACACTCACAGATGGTCATTTTTAAGCTTCCCGAATTGGCCAGCAGCGTCATCATTTGGTATTAGAGGTGGAACAGGATCGTCTAGGTCATTACCCCTCCTTTCATCTTAGATTAAAGCACAGTCTCTGAGAGGAGACAGACTGAAAGTAACACAGGTTGTTAGTGAGACAAACTAAAAGTGAGATTTCATTTCCAACCCAGAATTCTTCCCTCCACACCGTGCTGTCTCTTTGGATTGCTAAACAAGTCTTTGGGAGAAAAAGTGAGTAGGAATAAAGAGGGAGGTGTTGTACATTTAGGTGCAATATAAATCCATCCAAGGTATACTGGGACAGAAGAAAGGTTGAGAATCCTTGTCCCTGCTCCTGCCTATACACAGAAATTTGAAACCCACTTTCTAATAAAGAGGCTTGTTATTTTGGAAGACAATTTGATGTCTCTCTCTCTCTTTTTCAGGTATATGAGGGCTTTGAAAACAGAACACCGTTGTTTCTGTGATTCGATCATTCAGAAATTATGAAGGCACAGTTCTTGCCTTTGATTGACTTATAGTCAAGTGGAGTAGACACAGGTCATGGTGGCAGTATAGCCACTTAAGTATTCCGAAGGAGGTGAGTGTGTGGCACTTAACAGCCTGAGAGAGGGAGAAATTAGTGCTTCTAAGAAGCGACTTTTATACAGGCATTTGTACAGGTGGACAAGGAACGGGGAGGCTGGGGGCGGGGCTGGGGTGGGTCATTCCAGATTTCCAGGAATCTGTGGCTGAATTGTAAATTGTACAGAAGACACTGTCAGGTGTTTTACCTAGAGTGTTAGCCTTATTTTTGGCTCATGCTTCTCTTGTTTTCCTTCTCTCACTGCTTCCTCCCCCTTAACTGGATGGGTGTTTGGGATATGAAAGGAAGTCAGGGTAGAAATCTTTCAGAGTGGCAGAATAATAGGATGGTTATACGAAAAAGTAATGTATCTACTCAGTAAATCCGTTTGTAAAAACTAAGTTCCTGCTTTGTTTAAATGCATAGCTAGGAAACCTCAATTTGTTCGTTGGATTCTTTCCCAGTGAGTGGATTATGTTCTTGTCTCCAGTTCAGTCTTTTTGAATATAAGGACATTTAAGGTGCTTTCAAAGAAAAGATCCCCACATTTAAGTTTAGGAATGAGCACAGGGGAGACAGCAAGATTAGAATCCAAGTTCATACTACAAAAACATTTTTGTTGGCTCTATCTGGGTGACTGCATGTTGTTTTAATCAGCTGCAAGCTGTTAAATTGAATTTGCATAGCTCGCATAAATGACAGTTTAATTCCACCAGGATTTGAGTGAGGTGGAAATAGGGCAGAAAAACCTGAATTTGTCAAACTGGGGAAAATGAAGAAAAGGCAATCAATTAGTAAGTTGGGCTTAATGTTTTTTTCTGGGATTGGGGAATTGCAGAAAAGCAGCTCTGTAATAGTAAGACATGAACTGTTCACTAGCATTTCTAAAATATTTGGGAGCATTTTACTGACTTGGGGCATAGTTGTGCCCTGCTCACGGTTAATGCTCCTTGCAGGAGACTTCCTAATTCACAGAAAAGATGCTGACTGGGTGGACTCTTTACAAATCACAAAGTGTCTTGCATCTAGGTTCATTAACCATTGGTTGCTGTGAAGGAAGCATATGTAAGAGTTCTAATCTGTTAAAGCTTTAAGTTATAAAAGTAATAAATGACCATTCCCTCAGTATCTTGACATGCTAGAAGACAGTGTTCTAAAAGCTGGACTTGTCATGTTCTTCTGGAGACTAACAAAATAGAGTCCTTGAAGTCAAGCTGACTCTGCTTTTAGCCTCCTAAATGAAAAGGTAGATAGAACAGGTCTTGTGTGCAAAATGAATTCAAGACCTACTTATCTACCAACAGCAATGATAACAGTTTGCATCATCTTCCTGTAGAACATAGGAGTAGTAAATACAGAGATGAGTGAGGGTGAAGAGAGACTTAGCGAACCTATGAGACTCTTACTCTTTAATTGATAGGAAAGCGATTGGAAATTGGAGAGGTTGGTTAGGAAAGCGGAGGAGAGGACCTTTCCTGTAGTGCAGGCTTCAGAGCGTCCAGGAAGTCTCCAGATGGCTAAACTTCCTTGGATGGAGACCAGCATAGTGTTGTTTACAGAATGCTGCATCATGGTGAATCGTGCTGGGGGCAGCTGTCAGTGTGTGAGCCATGTAAGGTTTTCACATGTGCTGGAACATGGAAAGAGCAGACCGATGACCGAGCACAAGCTTCAGAAATATTTTATTGGATGTGTACAAGTGCTTGCAAACTGTAGTTTGAATCAACAGGGAGTTGGTTATTAAACATAATACTTCTCCAAAGAAAAGGCAATTCAGTTTTACTAGAAACCAGTGTCATTTTATATCCCAAGTCTCTAACCAACTTTGCAGTCTCATCTAATAAGGGTGCCTTAGGTTCTGAGTGTTCTAAATCTCTGAACCCCTGTTAGTCTACACCAGGATTCTGTGGTGGTTTTACATATTCCCTTTCCCCTTTGTTAAGGTGGGAGGCCAAAGCTTACGTTAATTACTTGCTCAAGAGTTATATGGTGATATAGGTAAAGCTAAGAAAAGAACAGATTTTGATACCTTTTGTCTTAATTGCCCATTATGAAGGATTGTGGCTACAGTGGTCTGATTTTTTTTTTTTTAATCTTTTTCTGTTTTGTTTTTTAACAGATTTATCAGCAGGTTGCAGGTGAACATGGCCTTGAGGTAAATCCTGCCCCTTGTTGAAATGTAGTTTCAGTAGATAGTTCTTGGCATTTTAAGGAATTAGAATATTTACCAAAAAAAAAAGTTTTGGTTCTTTTCTAGACTTTTTTTTTTCTTGTAGAAGATGAGAAACATATTAAAGGTTCTTTATAAGCTGAGTAATTGTGATACTTGAAGTTGGTCATCTGCCTTGTTTAAATTAAATGGATTTTAAATGTCAGAGCTAATTGTAGACCATTTTTCCTTGATCAAAATAAAATCTTATTAAAACCTTATATATGCCTAGTTTTTATCCATTTTATCTTATATGTGAAAGAAAGCCTGAAAAACCCTGTGTTCAAACTTATTTGATCTGTGAGGTCCAACCTCCTACTCAGTAGTTTTTTTAGTAGCTGAGAGCATTTTTGAATACACACACACACACACACACGCACACACACATATTGCAATTTGAGCCATCTCTGTGCTACTTCCTTATTTTAGGGTAGGGCAGAGATGTGTGTGTAAGAAGCTTTAAGATTGTCAGGTTGAGTTGTGAGTTTAAGAATCTGAGTTCTTATTTATATAAATAGGCAGGGTTTTGAGATAGGAGATAATAGGGGTTCCTTGTGTCAGATTCAGCATGTACTGGGAAGCATGAAAGATTTTTCAGTTAACACAAAACCCTAAGTGATGGGATCCGGGCATATATGTTTAAAGAAGTACCCACAGGATATGATACTAAATTGTCTCTGAGAACTGGCACCGGAAACTTGAACTCAAGAACCAAACCAGAGATGCAGCCGAGAGGGCTGGGCGTGGACCTCACAGAACGCAGGAGAGCAGCGAGGCAGGAGGCCCGGAAGCTGCTGGCAGGAGACCTCTCCCCACGGCGCTCAGCTCTGCACTTGGTGGGCTGATGTTTTCTCCTAAAAGACTTGTGCATCTGCTCTCTGTCATACGTGGTTCTGCATTCTCATGTTTGTCATTAAATCTCTCCTATAAGACAAGGGGCTCCCCAGCTGGTGCGAGTGGTAGAGAACCCGCCTGCCACTGAAGGAGACATGCGGGTTTGATCCCTGGTTGGGAAGATCCCCCGGAGGAGGAAATGGCAAGCCACTCCAGTATTCTTGCTTGGAGAATCCCATGGACAGAGGAGCCTGGCAGGCTACAGCCCATGGGGTCACACAGAGTCAGATATAAGTGAAGTGACTTGGCATGCATGCACACACATAAGTGTTATTTTTCTCTTTGTTCAAAGGGAAACAAGCTCAGGGAGATAGTGTGACTTTTCTAGGGCCTAAAGCAAAGTGGCTGTAACACAGCAATCAAACTCGGGTCTTCCAATTTCAGATATGGTTCTCTTTACCTTATAGGTCAGTTCCTAGAATCAGTTACAAGTACTGGTGTCTATGCTGACCAGACCTACGAGGGCCCCCCGGCCCCACACCATGTCCCCAACACGCACACAGTGAAAGCAACACATGTAGTATTCGTGTGTGACACCAGGAAGCACGGGATGTTGCGTCTTTACCGACCAGGCCACCAAGCCCCGGGTGCCCCTCTTCTGTCACACTGCCTCCCCTCCATCTCCTGGTCATAGGTCTTTTGCCGCAGTTTGAACGAGCCCTGCCGTCCCTCACGTGTAGAGCAGTGATAGGCTGAAGAGCGGTGGGTGGATGAAAAAGATGCTCTTTTATTCAACAGATACTCAGCATGCACGAGTCAGCCCTCAGGGACTGAGTGCTGAACAAGACAGACACTGGCCTTTGTGGAATCAGGCATTACAAAGGTCACTTCAAAATTAAGAGGGCATAAATACCAGGAAGGAGAGGAACAGGTTTTTAGAAAGTACTTGATGGGAGAAACCTCACCCTCCAGACTGCCACTGGGAAAACGAGAACGCGACTGAGAAGACCATATGGCCTCCCTGGTTCTCTTTGCGGATGGCCTCTTGCCTTCTCAAGCCAGTCCTTGGCCAACTAATGAGATGTCACAAGTGCTGGGGCAGCCTGGGCCACTAACATGAATCTTCCCTCCTCCTCCCCCAAGCTCCGCAGGCCTTGGGGACTCAGTTGCATATACACAGATAGACCAATGCAGTTTGACAGCCTTAAAGACCTTTGAGTTTAGTTTGAAACTTCATTTTAGAGCCAGGACTAGAACTGAGTAACCAAGCCTCACAAGGTGGCAGTGCACAGGATCCAAGTCAGGTGAAATGAATGCCAGCACACCAGGCTGCCAGATAACGAGCCGTAAGTGACACGGAACATGGTGCTTGAATGCCAAGTTCAGGCAGCTGAGGCGTGAGTGGCTGGGAGAGGGGTTGGCACGGAAGAGAGACAAGCAGAGTGGGCTAATAGAAAGTGACGTGCTTTGGCATCGAAATGCCATTGTGTATCTTCAGGCAGCCAGGCTTTTCCAGGGAAAAACAGGGATGCACAAACTGGTGAAGCTGACAGCTGAATGTATACAGATGCTGAGAAATGTCCACATTGAAAAATGACAACTTTGCATTTTCATAGTCTAACAGGATACCAATCTTCTTTGGGGGAACCGTTATTCTTATGTCTGGAGTCATCTTGTTGTGTAGAAATTCATACTTATGCCTGAAGATTAAATGTTGATATAGCAAAACTTCAGAAACTCTGTGGATGGGCTATTTACAGAACATATCAATTTTCAAATACTCCTATATTATTTTCCTTCATTAAATGAATATCAAAGTAACAGGCCATTTCTAAAACTATACATCTCTTTGTCCTAAGGAACTTAGGTTTCAAAACTCTGTTTTTGAGCAGCCACTTAACCTAGAAAACTTAACACACAGTATCATAAACTCATACTGCATCAAAATTTGTATAGAAATCATATGTTTAAAAATGTGAATTTCAAGGTTCAGATGTGTAAATCCCCTGAAATAAAAGACATTTGAAACAGGGAACTTCACGATCTTTCATGCAGTAAACGGGGCCTTTACGTATAATCTGCACGTTACTGTGAGGCATCCCGTTCTTAAACTTTCAGACCAAGCGGGGCACCTGGGGGCTGTCACCGCTCGGTACTGTATGCACTGGCACCCTCTCCTGCCAGGGGAGGGTTTCACCACAAAGGGAGGTTGCCTCTCCTGTGTGCTTGGAAGTGGCTGAAGCCAAAGCCCGCCAAGGGAATTGCCTAACACTGCCCCA
Organism: Bison bison bison; assembly: GCF_000754665.1. Taxonomy (NCBI): domain Eukaryota; kingdom Metazoa; phylum Chordata; class Mammalia; order Artiodactyla; family Bovidae; genus Bison; species Bison bison. The sequence continues at coordinate 3,258,623 of NW_011494727.1, forward strand.
CTATGGGCACGTGAAGAGCTCTGTGTGCTGGCATGGGGGTCCACACAGTTGGGGTGAACACTTAAGAACATGCTGGAGCAAACCAGCCCATTTCCCTCCCTGTTCACCTTATTTTTTCTCAACTGAGCAGTCACTCTCTACTTTCCCTCCCACCATCTATAGAGTCTAAGACTATGAGTCAAAAAGTGCAAGTCCTCCATTGTGAACACACACACACACACACACACACACACCCCAACATCTTTGCAAGGTGGGACTGCAAGCCTGCTCAAGCGCTCAGCTTTTTGCCCTTCCTGTCCTACTCTGTCTGTGTTCCCACCCTTCTTTTAGCCTTACCCCTCCCACTCCACACAGATGCCCACTCTTCCTTTATGCCCCTCGTTCTTAACTAAGAGAGGAGACTGATTTTTAGTCTTACTTCAGGCAGAATATTCAAAAACAGTGTGTGGCTCAGTGCACGGTGTTTCTTGCATTCTCCGAACTGGGTCTGAGGTCTAGCAGAGTGCATTTTAGAGCACATTTTAGCTCTAATGCCTTACAGGAGGAAGGCTGGTCTCACAATTGCTTGGGCATGGCAACATTTAACTAACCATGATTGAGGTTTCACTGTGAAACATTAATAGGTTTCAGCAAGTTGAGGGTCAGAGGCCCCATAGTACACACGATGCTGGGAAAGTGGGGTGATAAAAATTTTTTGCCATTTTTGAGATGGAGGGAGGTTGCACTCATGGCCTTCTAAGTCTGAAGTGTCTATTGGCCTGGACCTTGTGGATTTTCCCATTAGAGGACAGAATGCTTTTAGCAGCAGAAGCAAACCAGAATTAATCATAACCATTAAGCTTCTGCCCACATCTACCAAAAAGGTTGGATTTGGGGCTTCAAGTCAAACTTCATTTAGTAACACTGAAGTTGAACATAAATGTAAAACCAATCGCTTAGTGGTGAAGAATGCTGTCTTTGGAGCCAGACTGCCTGGGTTTGAATCCAAGCCCTGAATCCATGTTGGCAGTGGCTCTGTGTAAAGAATCCACCTGCCAATGCAGGAAACACAGTTTCCCTCTCTGGGAAAGTCCCACATGCCACAGAGTAACTAAACCCGAGTGCTACAACTATTAAGCCTATGCTCTAGAACCCAGGAGCCACAACTACTGAGCCCACATGCTCTAGAGCCTGGGCTCCGCAGCAAGAGGAGCCAAGGCAATGAGAAGCCCGCACACTGCAACTGGAGAGTAGCCCCTGCTCGGCGCTTCTAGAGAAGAGCCTGAGAAGCAACGAAGACCCAGCACAGCCAAAACAAGTAAATGGGATAATACAACTGTGAGAAGTAAACAAGACAGTATGTGTAAGGTTGTTGAGCAATGCTTAACACAGAATAAGCGCTCCATTAAATTTTAGCTATTTTATCAAAAGTACCTAGAGCTGCTTTCTCTTTCTAGCTGGACTTTAGGGAAAGGGGCAGGCAATGAATCCTGAAACATCTTAGCGTATTTTAGAAAACATAACATGGGCCTTAGTTATTACCTGTGAAAACCTCTCGCTCTATTCTCAGCAAAGCACGTTTTGATCTCGGGTACCCAGATTTCGCCTTACCTTGATGACGCAAATGCGTGCCTCATGCACCACGAGAGGCGGTTTGCCCCCAGGTCCTCCTGTCTGGGGACATCTTCAAAGGCCACACCCACCGTGTAGTCCAAACACTCGTCCACCTCCACCTCCCAGTAATGGCGCCCTCGGACTGGAACTAGGTTTCCCATGACTGCAGCACACCTGGTTTTAGAAAGTAGAAGTATGTGTCATTTGGGGTGACCCATGCCTGGCTGTGCAGGTGAGCGACCTCAACTGCTGGGGTCAGTCAGTAAGTGGTCAGGAAGGGTGGAGGCAGGTGTTCAAACACCCCATTTGTGGGGCGGCACAACCTTTGCTCTCAAAGCTCAGCTGCCCGATGCTGAAGATCAGAAGATTAGTATACTACTGGTCACAGGTGAGGAGGAGACAAGCCCACTCTGTGTGCTTTTTCAGCAACAGGGCTTTTAACAGTAACAAAAAGATTTGGTTCACTTGTTCCTTAAAAAAGAAAGAGATTGAGGACTTTCCTTGTGGTCCAGTGGTTAAGACTGTGCTCACAATGCAGGGAGCCCAGGTTCGATTCTTGCCCTGGAACTAAGAGTCCACATGCTGCAACTAAGGCTCAGTGCAGCTAAATAATTAAATATTAAAAACAAATGAACAAGATCACAGGCCCAGACTGGAGCCCTGTGTGCCAAGCCCCATGTCACCAGTCAGTGACAACTTAGTTACAGTTTTACCTTTCACCTAAATGGAATTTTAAACCAGTCAATCAGAACACTAGTTAGGTAATATGCCTGAGAGACCCCTGACCTTTCCTAAAGGAAAGTAACCTTACCACAGCCAACCTGCTTTTTAAAAAAAAATTTTTTTTTAAATTTTGTATTGGGGTATAGCCAATTAACAAACAATGTTGTGATAGTTTCAGGTGAACAGTGAAGGGACTCAGCCACACATATACCTGTATCCGTTCTCCCCCAAACTCCCTTCCCATCCAGGCTGCTGCATAACAGTAGGTTCTTGTTGGTTATCCATCTTAAATATAGGTGTGTACACATTCATTCCAAACTCCCTGACTATCCCTTCCCATACCCCCTGACAACCAAAAGTTCGTTCTCTAAGTCTGTGAGTCTCTGTTTTGTTATCTTGTTTGTGTAATTTCTTTTTAGATTCCACATAAAAGGGACGTCATATGATATTTCTCCTCCTCTGTCTGACTTACCTCACTCAGTAAGACAATCTCTAGAGCCATCCATGTTGTTGCAAATGGCATTATTCCATTCTTTCTAGTGGCTGAGTAGTATTCTATTGTATATATGTACCACATCTTCTTTATCCATTCCTCTGTCGGTGGACATTTAACCAACCTGCTTTTTTTGCCTGGAAGTATAATTTCCTTGTTCCTGATCCCTTCCACCTGAAAAAGTCTTTCATTCTGTACAGCTCCTTGGACCTCCTTTCTACCTCCTAGATTTCAGGGGCTGCCAAACTCAAGAATTATTGGAAAAAAGTCAATAAGAACTTTAAGATTTGATCAGTTTCATTTTGTTTCTCAACGCAGGTAAGAACTTTATTGTTTCTTATTCCTCTCTGCCCCGCCAACCCAGTGTTGAATTGGTGGAGGCGAGGAGGGATAAAGTTGGGTTCCATTGTACTCTGTGCTGCTCTGCTGTCACAAGCTGGCACAGATGTGTGTGTTGGTCGCTCAGTCGTGTCCGACTCTATGTGACCTCGTGGACTGTAACCCGCCAGCTCCTTTGTCCATGGGATTCTCCAGGCAAGAACATTGGAGTGGGTAGTCATTCCCTTCTCTGAGGGGTCTTCCTGACCCAGGAATCAAAGCAGGGTCTCCTGCGGTCTTTACCATCTGAACCACCAGGGAACAGATAGTAGGTGCATAACACACATGCAGTAAGGTCAGGAGGGAGCCAGCGTCAGAGGAAGAGACAGTTAGGAGACAGCCCAGGACGCAGGCAGGGAGGCTAGATGCAGTTGTTCATCGGTAGCCCCTCTGGCCTCCTAAGTCCTTTCTTCCTTAGAAGATCCTCCTGACTCTGAGACCAGCCCACCAAGAATTCTTTCTATCCTGATTACCAAGAAGCTGAGAACTGTGTTTAATAATTAATCTTAAAAACAGAAATTAGCCCTTGAAGTTAAGCCATGTTTTTTTTTTTTTTCATCCACTGCTGTGATTTTTCTATTTCAGTAGGGTACATTTGCCCCCCCTCCGCCATTTTTTAGATTTCTTTTTATGTGAACCATTTTAAAAGTCTTTATTGAATTTGTTACAATATTGCTTCTTTTTTGTGGGGGGTGGGGGGGGGCACTGAGGCATGTGGTATTTTAGCCTCCCCACAAGGGATCAAACCCACATTCCCTGCACTGGAAGGCACAGTCTTAACTACTGGACTGCCAGGGAAGTTCCTTGGCCCCTATTTTAAGTCTTCTTTAAATAGTTGGAAAGAAGTAAGGTATAAATGGGGGCTTCCCAGGTGGCACCAGTGGTAAAGAACCATGGACAGAGGAGCCTGGTGGGCTACAGTCAGTAGGGTTGCAAAGAGTTGGACATGACTGAAGCAATTTAGCACTGCATGCAAGGTATTAATAAATGGCACCCCACTCCAGTACTCTTGCTTGGAAACTCCCATGGACGGAGGAGCCTGGTAGGCTGCAGTCCATGGGACTGCTGAGAGTCAGACACAACTGAGTGACTTCATTTTCACTTTTCACTTTCATGCATTGGAGAAGGAAATGGCAACCCACTCCAGTGTTCTTGCCTGGAGAATCCCAGGGATGGGGGAGCCTGGTGGGCTGCTGTCTATGGGGTCGTACAGAGTCGGAAATAACTGAAGCGACTTATTAGCAGCAGCAGCAGCAAGGTATTAATACATCATTTCGACCTTAAGCACTAAGTTCTGAAAATAGCATCAGTCCAGACAGACAGGGCGCATCTTTGATGGACACCCCTCCCTCAGGTCTTGTGCCTGCATAATCATCATTCCTTCCACCAGCTTTGGTTTTTCACCAGGAGTTTTGTTAGAAAGTATTGCCCAGTGGGGGAGAGAGCTCTGGGCTCCGCACTGAGGGGCTGGGTCCTTGTTCTCCCACTGCTCTGGGAGCCCAGGACTCCACTCAGAAGCCACGTCTCCCCTTCTGACATTGGTTAGACTCCTACTACCCCTCCCCAGTCTCCCCTCCTCCCCTCCCTCTCCCTCATTTCTGGGAGTCAGAGCCTGAAGCCCCTTTCAAGGCTGCATCAGTCATAATCCACCAGTACCCGAATAACAGCACATATTAGGGGGGTTCATGAGCTGTTCAGGTGAGGGGCTGGTACAGTACCTGGTAAACTGGGCGTCGCTGGGGACTGGCTCCTTGGCGGGGCCTCTCCTCTCGCTTCTCACAACCGTGAGCCCATCTTCAGATACAGTCAGCCGGGGATGGCAGGTGTGCTTGTCCAGGGAGAAGTAGCTGCCTGCGAGGGGGGAGGCACACGGAGACCCCCCAAGCCAATCACTCCACTGCTTTCTCCACGTTGCACTCCACACAGGCCGGGGCCTCACCACGCGTGGCCGGAGTTAGCTCCCTGTCTGACACTGGTGAGCCTGGATCTTGCCTGGTGATGCCCCTCGTGCTAATCATGATGGCAGTTTACATGGGTCGGGTGTTACTGGGTGTCTAGTACTGAGCTAAGCGGTTTGTTGAGTCTTATCCCATTCACACCTTACAAGTATCCAGGTGTTAGTATTTCCATTTTGTAGAAGAGGAAACAGAGGGGCAGGGTGGTCCTATCATCAGCTGTAGATGCTAGAACTCCAATTGGAACCCCAGAGACGTCCCTGGTGGCTAAGACTCCATGTTCCCAATGCAGGGGGCCTGGGTTCCATCCCTGGTCAGGGAACTAGATCCTATGTGTCACAACTGAGACCCAGTGCAGTCAAATAAATAAATGCTTCAAAAAAGAAAATAAAAATAAACATAAGGAATAACAACAACAAAAAACCCAAGCCCATCTGATTCCAGTGGCTGCACTCTTCACTGGGAGGCTGTAAATACCTGCAGGTGAACAGGAATTTCTAATCTGCTTGCCAAGGGGAATAGGAATTGAGGGAATTACTAGTGATCAATTTGACAAAGGTTAGCAAAATCCAACTTCCAATGAGCACAGTGAGAGAGAAGGGAGGAGATCATACAACCATCTCTGAATTATGGTTAAAACAAAGCACGTCAAAAAAAAAAAGTTACAGAATGGGGATTTCCCTGGCAGTTCATGGGTTAAGACACTTCCAATGCAGGGGGTGCGGGTTCGATGTCCAGATGGGGAACCAAGTTCCCACGTGATGGGTGGTGCGGCCAGAAAAAATAAAGTGGCCCCCTTCTGTAAAATGGGCCCCCAGGGCTTTGATCACCCCTGAGTCCCTTTGTAGCCTGATTTGCCATGTGTTTGTATTAGTGAACGTTCATCGATTTTTCCAATGAAGTCACAGCAGCACTGGGTCTGCCACGAAGGGGTAACTTTGGGTCCAGTGAGTGTGTGGCGGGGGCACAGACCTGTGGTGTGGACGGTGGCGGGCTCACTCCTTGCGCTGGGGCCGCCCACGTTGAGGGCTCTCACATAGATGGTGTAGTTCTGTCGGGGCTGCAGCTGCACCAGGCACTCGCAGGTCGGGATGCCCACAACAGACCTGGGTGAGGAGACATGCTGACATCACCGAGGGGCTGTGGCAGACAGACCCAAGCACCAGCCCCTCCCCGCTGACCCCCAGCAGCGGCACAGGCAGGAGTGAGGCTCTCCTCAATGCTCCCTCCCAATCGGGTCCCCTTTTCCCATTTTCTTGTATCCTTTCTGTCTGTGGCTCTCGCCCCTCCAAGCTCCCCACCCAGTGTCCCAGGCATCCAGCACTGCACTCAGTCTCGGTCTAACACTGCATCAGTGGGGTGTGCATGCAGTTGAATCCAGTGTGTGTCAGCCTGTCTGGCAGGACCACAGCCTCTCTGAGGGCAGGGGCCAAGTACCACAAGCTAAGCACAGAGCCGGGCTCACAGCAGGCTCTCAGTCTGTGTTTATGAACAAATGATCTGACTAGAGCTGATATAGAGGGGCCCTGGGAGAAACGGAATGTAGCCACTGCCCTCATAGAGCTTCCAGTCTAGAAGAAAGGCACTTCTCAAGCCATCACTGGAAGAAACGTAAGATGGTAACATGACAAGTTGATGGTGTATTATGGAAGGTACAACTAGCTGAGAGGTGTTTTCGAGCTGAACTTTGAAGAATGACTGGGAGGTAAATGGATAAGAAAGAGAATAGAGGAGTCTCTTTCATAGAAGAAGCATGTGCAAAGGCCCTGTGGCAGGAAGAAGGATAGAAAGTAGAAGGCACTATTAATAAAATATGACCCATGTGGTTGAGGAAGGGGAGCTGGTGGGGATAAGCTTGAAAGGCAGGAAGGGGCCAGAGCCAGTGAAGGAAGTTTGTCTTCTTCAGGGATGCCATGATTAGATCTATACTAGGAGAGTAAGCACTGCCCAGGTCACCTCGGTCCCTGACCAGCTTTCTGATGACCCCCAGTGTAAAGGGTTTAAAGTATCAGCACAA
>NW_011494727.1:3265881-3302225 GCF_000754665.1 Bison bison bison
GGCGGGGGGAGGTTGGTCAGACCACTGAACTCCCTTCCCTGCTCCTGAGGATCCCTGAAATAGATAACCCAGGTTAGCAAGCCCTGATGTGGTTGTGGACACATGAATTTAGGCCGGGGTTTGGGGGCAGGGGGTGGGGCATATGGCCAGGTCCCAAGCCCGGAATTTAGTGTAGAACAATCTGTCTCCCTAACAGTTGACACCAACCCCTCCTCCTCCATTTCTCTAAAGTTGGGTTGGTGCACAGTAGGGCAGCCCCTGGACTTGGCTGCCTTTCATAAGCTTCTGGACTGCCTTGTTGTAATCCAGAGGCCTAGCCATAATTCCTCCACTGTACACAGCTCTAGACTTGTAGGATCTGCAGGCCCTTGTGGTTCCTGAGTCTAGCCCTCTTCTAGCTATGAATTCTTCCAAATCTCTGCCAACCAGAGGGGAACATGAGCCTCCAGGCAGCTGACCACCAGGGACATAATGTTCTTTGTACGTTGAATTCAATTCTCTTTCATTTCTGCTTCTCTTGGTTCTTTCTCCTCCTCAAGTTCCAGCCAGGTGGGTTTCTTGGTTCCTCCAGTGCAGGAAGCTCACTCCTGCCCAGGAGCCAGGCCTTGCCTGCACCCACTCTTCTCAGGCCTCCTCCCTTCCCATCCATCTGGTCTCAGTTCAAATGTCCACTCTCTCCAAAGTAAGTCTCACCTCCACTACATTCCCTATTTCATTGCGTTTCTTTTCCCTTCATGCTACTGTGTGTTTTAAGCATTTGTTTTCTTGGTTAGGGTGGGGAAACAGTGGAAACAGTGTCAGACTTTATTTTTCTGGGCTCCAAAATCACTACAGATGGTGACTTCAGCCATGAAATTAAAAGATGCTTACTCCTTGGAAGGAAAGTTATGACCAACCTAGATAGCATATTCAAAAGCAGAGACATTACTTTGCCAACAAAGGTTCGTCTAGTCAAGGCTATGGTTTTTCCAGTGATCATGTATGGATGTGAGAGTTGGACTGTGAAGAAGGCTGAGTGCTGAAGAATTGATGCTTTTGAATTGTGGTGTTGGAGAAGACTCTTGAGAGTCCCTTGGACTGCAAGGAGATCCAACCAGTCCATTCTGAAGGCGATCAGCCCTGGGATTTCTTTGGAAGGACTGATGCTAAAGCTGAAACTCCAGTACTTTGGCCACCTCATGTGAAGAGTTGACTCATTGGAAAATACTCTGATGCTGGGAGGGATTGGGGGCAGGAGGAGAAGGGGACGACAGAGGATGGGATGGCTGGATGGCATCATTGACTCGATGGACATGAGTCTGAGTGAATTCCAGGAGTTAGTGTTGGACAGGGAGGCCTGGTGTGCTGCGATTCATGGGGTCGCAAAGAGTCTGACACGACTGAGCGACTGAACTGAACTGAACTGAACTTTCTTGGTTTTTGTCTATTTCCTCCAACTCAGACCATCAGCTCTGTCAGGGTGGGGAATTTGTCTCTCTGGGTCACCAGTGCCCAGGCACCATCTGTACACTCAATACTTGTTGAATGAATAATGGGAAACCCTGGTTGGACTAAGAAGGCAAACCTGAGGTTTACCACTTATTCACTTCTTCACTCATCCATCATTTATCTTCAATCACAACATTCCACTTACTTCTCATGAAACTAAGCAATCTAAAATCAGGGTTCCTGTGTTCAACTTTCTCTGCAGATGCCACACTTTTCCTAAGCTGTGTCACTGTGTCGAGGCCTCTCGTGCCTAGCCAACACCCTTTGTGACTCACTCAGTTACACCCGAGGCCCCCGGCGTCTCTGCCTGGGTCAGCTCCACCGTGTATGAGTCCACAGGGTTCAGGTTTCCAGACTCCCAGGAGATGAGCGCAGCCTCCTCGCAGCTCCTTATCTCTTTGCTTTTTATAATGGGGGGACAAGGCGCTAAATGCAGGGGAAACGGAGAGAGGAACAACCCTTCTGTCACATCCAGCCTAGTGCTCCAGAAAACATCACAAGCTCTCTCTTTCTACAAGAGGTTCAGTGCAATAAAAGGCAAACCAGGTGTTTCAGCCTAGACAATCATGTCCCCCTCCAAATTCATATGTTGAAACCTATTCCCCAGTGTGATGATAACTGGAGTCTCCAAGAAGTGCCTAGGTCCTGAGAGTTGAAGGGGTTTATTATACAAGGAAACCCAATGAACCCTCTTGCCCAGTTCCATCATAGGAGGACACAGCAAAAAAAGACCACTCTGAACCAGAAAGTGTCCTTCCTAGACACTGAATCTGCTGGCACCTTGATCTTGGACTTCCCAGCCTCCAAAACCATGAGGAATACATTTCTGTTGTTTATAAGCCATCCAAAGTGCAGTATTCTAATAGCCCAAAGGAACACCAGGGAATCACTTGCAGATATCTCTGGAGTGGAGGATGGTTGCATGGTTCAAATGTGTCTGTGAAACTGTGTCCAAGGGCAGTACTTTATCTTCTTTTGAGACCAACTGTGAAAAAATGTCCCTGCCATATCAGGCATACAGATTTGGTGTACTAAATAAAAGGAAAGAAGCGCCAAGCTATTCCTGTCCTTCCAAGTGACATCAAAGCCCTGCCCCCACCAAGAAAGCCGAGACTTCTGGGTCCCCTTCAGTGAAGGTCCTACAAGTGGCCCCTTACCTGTCATGTATACCGCACGCTCACTGGTGGGGCTGAGGCCGGCCCTGTTCTGAGCTGTGACCCAAAATTCATACTGTGTGTTTGGCAACAGGTTTGTCACTGAGCAGTATGTTTCTTTGATGGTCATTGTAACCTCTGGGGGGAAAAATGATAGGAATTAAAGCCTAGAACTTCCCTGGTAGTCCAGTGGTTAGGAATCTACCTGCAAGTGCAGGGGACACCAGTTTGATCCCTGGTCTGGGAGGATTCCATATGCTGGGGGGCAACTCAGCTCATGTGCCACAACTACTCAGCCTGTGCTCTAGAGCCCTTGAGCCATGACAAGAGAAGCCACCACAGTGAGAAGCCTGCATACCACAACTAGAGAGTAGCCCCCACTCGCTGCAACTAGAGAAAGCCTGTGCACAGCCACAAAGACCCAGCATGAACATAAATAAATAAATGGAATTCAAGCCCCAAATAGGTCAACTGGCTCCAAGTTCACTGCACTATAATCTATCTTCCCTGAGGTAGATACAGAACTGGCTACCAGTCCCCGTTGGCTGTGTATGCATGCCCTGCTGCAATGAGACTCTGCTGATCCTTCCATTGAGAGGACTGGTCTTTCCCACTATCCATTGCAGCTGGGCTTAACCACATGACTTTCTTTGGCCAACGGGACCACTTCAAACATGGTGCAAGCAGAGGTTTGGGCAGTGCTGGGGCACGGGCGCCTTGTCCTCTTCCTGCCAGGAATGCTTCCATTTCCATGAAATGACCCTGGGCCAGCCTCCTGAAGAATATGATCATGATGTGAACAGAGGCCCCTAGTATTGCAGCTGATGCCCTAGACATAAGAGTAAGGCCATCCTAGCCTGTCCAGACCCTCCCAAGCTGGCACAGACTAGATCTAGTTCATAGAATTATAATAAATTCCATCCATTTCAAAGAATTGGATATAGTTTATAACAAAACTATCCAATTCATAGAATTATAATAAATAATAAATGTCATTTAAAAAGTTGAAGTGTCATTGATTTACAATATTAGTTTCAGGTGTACAACACAGTGATTCAATATTTCTATAGCTCATATTCCAGTTAAAGTTATCATAAAATATTGTATATATTCCCTGTGCTGTACAATATTGCCTTGTAGTTTACTTTATACATAGTAGTTTGTACCTCTTAATTCCCTACTGCTATCCTGCCCCTAGCAACCAATGAATGAACATAAAATTTGTCATTTTAGCTTATATGTTGGGTATATGTGTGTGTGTGTGTGGGGGGGTGTTACACAGCACAAGCTAACTGATACACCTCTAAACATGCCCAGACTCTTAAGGCAGTGACAGGTCATTAATCCACACTCTGATATCAGTTCCTTTATAACAAAGTGCTCATTGAAAAGATCTTTACTGGGATGCCCCCAGCAGTCTGATGGTTAAGACTTCGCCTTCCAATGCAGGGCGTGCAGGTTCGATCTCACATACCTTGTGTCCAAAAAACCAAAACATGAAACAGAAACAATATTGTAAGAAACTCAATAAAGACTTAAAAAAATTTTTTTTAATGTGATCAAAACATAAAAAAAAAAAGTCTTCATTAATCACCAGGACAAAGCCCCCTAACAATGGCATTTTCTGCAGAGGGTGCCAATAGGGCTGATGTGTGGCAAAACCTGCTATGAATCAGATCTGACTTTCTGGTCCTCAATCTCCCCTCCCATGTCCTCTTTAGTCCTTATTCTCTCCCTCATCATGGATTAAACTTACTTTTCTCAAGAACCCCCGTTCCTTCCTAACCCCTGAGCAGACAAATCATCCTCACCTTTGGCATTCAGAAATCTTCTATCTGCATGAATGGGTACAAGGGGAAGAGCTCCAGGCAGGGCGCCTGCGGACTCAACTCTCATTCTGGTTCTGCCATAACTTATGGTGCTCCCGCATGTCCGCTTATCTGTCTCTAGGTCATCCATAAGATGATCTCTGAATCCCTTTCCCACAGTCTTGCTCTGACCCCATGTACACAGAACAGGCCCGGCCAGGCTGGCCCTGATCCTTCAGATGCTCAGCTGGAGCTCCTCTGCTGTCTGACCCCCTTCTCAACAGGAGACTGGCTTATCTACAAAGATGGAGCATCTCCCTCAGCCCTAACTCTGCTCCAGCCAGCTCTACTGTCCTGGAAAGAGGATGAGCTGAGGGCTGCATGAAGTGGAGGCCACGGCCTTTCTACCTAGGAATGTGGGTCAGATTAGCAGCAGCCCTTCCAGGCTGCAGAGCCCTCCTCGACCCCCTGGGGGTCTGCAGACTAACCACCTCCCCCCACTCCCCGCCCCCCGCCACCAAGGTTCTCCCAACACAGGGTGACCTCAAGGAAAGCCCAGCCACCCTTGCATGACAGGATCTGCTAGAACCCAGCCAGTCCCGCTGGGCCTCCTCGAGGAAGGGTGTCCCCACACGTCCTGCACATGGTGCAGCCAGAGACCCATTATTCCCAGGACAACCCCGATCTGATGGCTGTGGATACACTCCACTTATCTGAGCCCGATGATTCTCCTCAGCCAGGCCTCAACTTGTCCTCCCAGCCCTTCCTGCCATGCTTACCTGCCTGCACGCCATCCTGCAAGGAGCTAGGTGTGCAGATTCACCCCATCGCCGCCTCCCCAGGGCCCAGGCTGGAGCTTGTTTCTGCTCCCGGCAGACCTCACCTGTTTGTTCCTTCCCAGGCGAGCCGTCCTGCACTGGCCGGTAGGACAGCTGATAGCTCTCTACGGTGTCATCGGAGTACAAGCTCCAGCACACTCGGACTGAGGAACCTGTGGCTGAGTTAGGGGCCTGTGGGTTTATCACTGGAGCAGAAGGAGCTAGAAGAGGAAAAGGGAGGAAAACAAAGACAAGTGAGGATCCTTCACTTAGAGGCACCGGATGGGAATGGCCGCTTTTACAGGACAATCCATCCCTCAAAGCATCCCATGGGCTTCAGAGATAGGAGAGGCAGTCGGGGTGGCCAGGGTGGGAGGCCAGACCTCCCGACCAGGAGCCTCAGTAAGAACTGGTTGTGTCCATCTTGCTCTGACCAACCCACACGAGCTGGGGGAGGCAGGGTTGCTGACAGCCCCTCAGGCTGCGGTGTTTGCAAGTCCTACCCTAGGGAGGGATGGGTCCTTGGACCCACCACACCATCCAGAGGCAGGATGGCCAGGACCACAGCACCGCTGCCCTCAGTCCTACAGTGAACAGAGGAGGGAAAGAGCCTGCAACAACTGGCTCCTTCATTATGATTTCATTACAATGAGAGATGATTAGGTTTGGAAAAACTATGCTTTTTCAGAACCAACTTTTTTTGTTTTTTTTGGACTGTGCTGTCTTCATTTTGGCACGGGGGCTTCTCTAGATGGGCATGCAGGCTCCAGAACACATGGGCTCAGCAGTTCAGAAGTTGCGGTGCTTGGGCTTAGTGGCCCCGAGGCACATGGGATCTTAGTTCCCTGACCAGGGATCAAACTTGTGTCCTCTGCATTGGAGGTGGATTTTTAAAATTATTTATTTATGGCTGTGTTGGATCTCTGTTGCGGCACAGGCTTTTCCCTAGCTGTGCCGAGTGCTTGGGCTATTCTCACTACAATGGCTTCTCTTACTGTGGAGCACAGGCTCTAGGGCACACTGGCTTCAGTAGTTGTAGCACATGGGCTCAGTAGGTATGTATTCTGGGCTTTAGAGCACAGGTCAGTAGCTGTGGTGCATGGGCTTAGTTGCTCTGTGGCATGTGGGATCTTCTTGACCCAGGGATCGAACCCATGCTTCTTGCATTGGCAGGCGGATTCTTGACTGCTGAGCGACCAGAGAAGCCCTGGAAGGCAGATTCTTAACCAATGGCTCACAAGGGAAGTCCCCAAAACCAACTTCTTTTGAGTCCATCTACTGAGTTAATACTTTTCTTCTCTGTGGGTTAATAATTCTTCCTACCCCACCCCACACACATCCAAGAAACATTCCTTGTTTGTCTTCTGTAATTCTTCACCCATGGCAGCATCTCCTTCCATCCGGGGCTTTAAAGAACATCCTTATTTTCAAATTCTGAAATTGTTCAGACCAGGTAGGACTTCATGGAATGTACTCAGCTTTTCCTTGCTGGTTAGGGGGTGGAAGGCCCCTAATATGACAGAAGTGAGAAGAAGAGAAAGAACCTGTATCCCCACGTGATGTAGCTCAGGATGCACAGCAGATGCCCTGTCATACCCTGCAAAGAAGAGTCCCCTCTGGGGAGGCAGTAAGAAGAGGGATGGCCCTGGATACAGGCTGGGGGCTGATGGTCTGCCTGGGCCCCAGACACGGGAGGGTGAGGAGAAACCACCACTGCGTGTCTCAAACACTGACTTAGGCAATAGTGCCTTTCCTTCAAAATCACTGGGTCTGATTATTTAGGCAATACTGTCCTCAGATCATCTGAAGGACTTCACAGCTCAGCAAAATCTCCCCTCAACCTGGGGAGTCTAAGAATGGCCTCCAAGACTCCGATTAAGGATGTTCATTATAGTATGGTTTATAAGGATGAAAAACCTAGAAGCATCTCGGCACCAACAGTTGAGGATTAATATATACAGCCATTAAAATGATGTTGCAGAAGGATTTATCAGTGAGAATTAAGTACACAGATTAAGGTATAGAGCCATTAAAACGATGTCATAGAAAAATTTATCAGTGCAAAATAATATTCATCACAAATGTTTCGCTAGGAAAAAAAAGCAGGTTATAGAACAGGATGATTTCATTTTTATTTAAAAAAACAACACGTGTATAAAGGAAAAATCTAGGACTTCCCTGGTGGTTCAGTGGTTGTGAATCTGCTTGTTAGTTTAGGGGACACGGTTTGATCCCTGGTTTGGGAAGATTCCACACGCTATAGGGCACCTAGGCCCATGTGCTGCAACTACTAAGCCCATGCTCTAGAGCCCATGAGCCCGGGCTCCACAAAAGAAGCCACTGCAACAAGGAGCCTGCGCACTGCAGCTAGAGAGTAGCCCCTGCCTGCTGCGGCTACAGACAGCCTGCATGCAGCAACGAAGACCCAGCGCAGCCAAAAATTAATTTTTAAAAAGATTGTAAAATCGTCTTTTGAAGAAGGAAAATCTAAAACGATAATATAAAACATTTTTCATAATGTTGCTGGGTGTTGCTGGATGAAAAAGGAAAGATGGTTTTAAAGTCTAGTATCAGTCTTAAAAAATGAGTCCTCATAATAAGATTTTTAAGAGCTACCTGGCACCGTGTGACATGCTATACATACATTACTCATTTATTTTTCATCATGTCCTCATGAGTCATTGTTATGTCCATTTTACCAAGGAATCCAAGGCTCAGAGAGGTTAGGTAAGTTGTCCAGGGTCACACAGGTAGGAAGTAGCAGGGCTGGGATTCTCACCAGCTCCATAGGATTCTAAAATCCATCTCTTAATCCTATGCTAAAAACTACCACTTGAGAGGGACATAAATACAACATTCAAGGAAATAAAACTTGGGATACTTGTTTAGAGTAAGACAGGCTGATGGGGACCAGATGCTGGCATCCTGGAGAGGGATGGAGGATATTTATCCCAGGAAGGTCAACCTCTGTTTTCACCCTTACAAGCCATAAAGACAAAAACACGAAGCTCATGCAGCTGGTGGGGGAAAATGCCTGTTTCTAGATCTTTATGATTTTTTTTAGCCTTCAAAGTTTTTAACTCAAAGCTCAGAGAAACTGGTGTCAAGTATGCATCCAGGTGAGACACGCACCTGGGATGGTGTTTATGGAGCCCATCAGCTCCTCCACATCAGAGAAATCCAAGGTCTGGTCTTCAAAGTCGGGCTGCGCTGAGATCTCCTCATCTGTTTTTGTTTTCAGGAATTTTCCAAGTCTATCAGTATAAAAAGACACACTAACAAGAATGGAGGGATACTCTTCCCCAGGGTCACTAGCGAGCAGCAACTAGGGCCTCTTTACTGAACTCTTTTTTTAAATAATTATTTTGTTTTTGGCCGCACCAGGTGGCATGTGGGATCTTAGTTCCCCAACCAGGAATGAATGAACCTGCACCCCCTGCATTGGAAATGTGGAATCTTAACCATTGGACCTGCCAGGGAAGTCCCCAGCTGAACTCTTATTTGCTTATTTTAAAATGCTGTGGGCGGCCTTCTGGCCTATGCTTCAGTGACTGACCTATGAAGTCACTGGAGGGGATAGGTGTGGCTGGTTTACACCTTTGAGGAGAGAAGGGGTAGGGTCATGTCAGAGAGTGGGGGGCTGGGGGATGTGGGCCAAAAAGCCCCAGATCCACACCTTCTGGAAGATCCTTAGATGCTGACCTGGGAGCTCCCACCTCCACACCACCCCAGGACCCAGAGACACGCAGCCTCTTAACACGGTCAAGTGCCCTCAAGTTGATGAGCATGAACTGGGGTTCTGGGTCTCCTGCACCTGCTCCGGGCTGTCACACGGTTTGTAAGGAGCAGAGGCAGAATTTGAAACCATGTCTGTCTTTTGCCAAAGCTTATGCTCTGAACCCTGATGTTATTAAACTTCACTGTTTGTGTTGCTTTACAGATATTGTCTGATTTTATTCTCACAAAGCTATCCCTGTTTGTCAGTAAGGAAGGTGAGTCCTAGACTGGCTGGACTTGCCCAAGGTCATGGGGGTATCAGGATTTAAATTCCTGTCTGACTCCAGAATGTGCATGCTTTCTGCTGCACACAGTCTGGG
Source organism: Bison bison bison (assembly GCF_000754665.1). Classification (NCBI taxonomy): domain Eukaryota; kingdom Metazoa; phylum Chordata; class Mammalia; order Artiodactyla; family Bovidae; genus Bison; species Bison bison. The sequence goes on from NW_011494727.1 coordinate 3,275,247, forward strand.
TTCTGGCTTAGCTGGGGGACATTGGGGACACTCTGACTTTTTTGCTTTTTGACCACGTGGCATGTGGGATCATAGCTCCCCAAACAGGGCTCAACCCACGTCCCCTGTGGTGGAAGTGTTGAGTCTTAATCACTGGACCACCAGGGAAGTCCCACTCTCTGGATCTCTGTTCCTCCTGGTGAAAGGAGGGGCTCGGGGAAACCCCATCCTGGCTTGAAGGCTGAGTCTCACCATATGCTCCCTTCCAGCTCTGCGATTCTAAGCTTTGGTACCAGAGGGTCCTTGTGGTCCCACACTATCATTCCAAAGCCGGTGCTATTTACTCTTAGGGGCAGACACAAAAGCTGAACCTGGGAGCATATAACCAAGGGCAACTGATACCTAGTCAGGTATCTAGAGGTAAAAGGAACAGAAAAAGAAAATACATGTCAGAATAAAAGTACTACCTGTCAGCCATAGCCACAGCATCCTAAAAAGCAGGAGAAAGAGAAAAAAAAATCAAACTGATTTTGGAAATAAATTTCTTTTTCAAACTGTAGAATAATATAAATGTATCTTAAAACTTGGAAGTTAGTAGAAGAGAAAAATCAGCCACGTCCACACCCTAAACAAAGACGACTCTTACAATACCTATGCAGTTTCTTCCCATTAACATGACGTGAGCACTTTCCAGGTGACAAATGGTCTTGGGGATCATCAATTTGAAAGACTGCGTCACGGTTCATTGAATGGGAACTCCATCATTTACTCTATTGTTGTACATTTTGGCTGTTTCTAATTTCTCACTACTATAAATAACAGAGAAGACATACTCATATATCTCACTTTCTCCACATTCTAGATTATGTCTGTGAGCTACAGTGATATTGTGGACAAATTGGTTCAAAGGTCTGAGTGTTGAGGGCTCTGACAGTGGCTGCCAACCTGCTGTCCAGCTTCCATCACGCACTCCGCCCTCACCCCAGGCATGGCAGGAGGGAGGGGCTGTGGGCCTTGGAGGATCACTATGGGCGTGGCCAATGGAAAGGGCATATTTGGCAACTAGGAAGCTCTGGAGGCTAGGGGCCCCTCCCTCACATCCTGGATCCCACGTCTGCCCCATATTCCTGTGGGACCCTAAAGAAAGGAGACCCCAGCTCTGGCTGAGATTGAAATTCCCAGTCTGGCTGCATGGGAACTTGGAGTCAGATTGAGGAGGATTTTAAGGACTTTTTTTGCATGTCTGAGCTTATGAACTAAGATGTCTAATGGCAGCACTTGTTACTGAGAAACAGGAGGTACCTTTCTAGCCTGGACATCTTTCTCCCCCGACCTCTGAGAGATCATCTGAGATGGCCAGAAAAGTCTCAGAGTCCTGTTTTTGCCCCACTCCACGGTGAGAGCACCTATCTCTGGATAACCAGGACAGCGGAACAGACTCTGGTGTTAGCTGAGCAGTGGTGGAGGGGAGGGTCAGCTGTATATGAGACTGCTCGGCTACCCACGGTGAAGCTGTGCAGTGAGATGGGGGATGTGTTGTCATGGTTACACATCCAGTGGAATAGATGGATGCTGACCATGAAAGTCAGTTCCAACCCCAGGCAGAGAGGGGACAATCTAACCTACTCTGGCCATGACTGTGATTCCAGTTCATTATTTCGTTTCACTTCATTACTGACCTTTATGAAATCAACCTTCTCTTCATGACACATCTCCTCTATTGTTTCCATTAGTTCTTTGCAGGTGTCAAGATTTTCTCCACAGTTGACCAGTTGTCCATACAAAGCTTCCAGTTTCTCTTTCTTTTTCTCCCCTAGAGCTTGTATTTTTTCTTCGTATTTTTGGGCAAGTGTTTCCAAGATCTCATTGTAATGAGACTCAAAGTTTTGTTCTTGTCTTCCAAAATTCTCCTGCAAGATATAGTTGATCTCAGCTGTCATTTCAGTGCATGTATGTTGACTGCAGAGTCATTTGGGGCATGAAAATGCATCTACTCAGAGATGTTTTGGTCCCTCCCTGTTAATCTTATTGTCTCTTGCCAGGGTGCTGAGGTGGACAAAGGTGGAAGTAGGACCAGGCGTCTCCAGCTAGAACCCCAGGGATAATCTTAACAAGCAGTATTCTTTGCTGGTGGCATTTCACAATCCTCTTCCCCATACCCCACCCACCTCTGGTGTAGCCACCACCCATCACCATGACAACCGACCCGGAAGATTTTCATGATTATCATTACCGTAATGAGTCAGCCTGCCACTGGAACTCTGGACCTTAACATGAAGACGTCTGCCCTGGAAGAGTCCTACCTAACTTGCTTTCCCTCTTGAGCTCTCAACATCTCATGACATTCACCTCCACTCCTTGATGGTTGAATTATACAAACATCAGGATCACACAGATCCTCATAACAACCAAGAAACAGATGCAGGGGGAGGGGAATAACCCAGATGGTGCCGCCTAACAGATCAGAAAAAGCAGGAAGACAGAAAGAGGGCTGTGCCAGGATTTAATCCTGGAATGCAATGGATGGGGAATATTAATTAAACTTTATCAACTCCTGGTCCCCCTTAGACTGGAAACTCAGGAGAGCTCTGTGGGTTCAGGGAGTACTTACTGAGTATTGACTGTATATGTAAGACTTGCTCAGAATGCTTGAAGAGAGGGAGAAGTGGTAGATGACCCCCACCAGTGCTGAGTGTAAAGGAAGAGGTCAGAGTCCTTACAGAGGGTGGAGACACCATGAACTGAGAGCAGCGGGCAGCATGGAGTGTAGGGCGCTTCTTCCTGGCTGCTGTACACTTACCCTCCTATCGCCCACCACCCAATGCTTAGATGTGGAAGGGCTGGTCCTTTCCCTGTGTCTCCCATAGGAGATTAGTGCAACAGCTCCCCTCCCTTTTAGGACTGGGGATGGGGAGGAAAGTCTAGCTTCATAGGAAAGGAACCCAGGGCTTAGTTCATTCACACAAGATGCTCCCACTGATGCACTCTGAGGCTGCATTAACAGAGGTAGAGCACCCACACGAAGGGAGGGGACATAGGAAGTCCTCCAGTCCCATTCCTGGGCTACCTCATCCGGATGGCTAGGTTGTGTGCTGGTGTCCAGCAGTAGATGATACACCTACTAGGCACACCCAAGGAACTGTGACATGTTTGGTGACAGGCACAGAAACTTACTGGCGGTGTGAGAAATAGGTAACATCTAAGGAAAAGAACACATCAGTGACAGGATGGGTGACTTGCAATGTCTGCTTGGCTGGCCCATGAAAGAGTCCTAACTTATAGTGTGAGTGGAGATGTAAAGATACTGAAGACCCAGCCCGTGAGAGCTAACAGTTCGGTAGGGAATGCTGCCAGGTAATTGGTTCCACGGGATTATGCCCCTGTGCTCGGGAAGGCCGGAGAAGGCAATGGCACCCCACTCCAGTACTCTTGCCTGGAAAATCCCATGGACGGAGGAGCCTGGTGGGCTGCCGTCTATGGGGTCGCACAGAGTCGGACACGACTGAAGCGACTTAGCAGCAGCAGCAGCAGCAGCAGCTACGGGAAGGCAGACAGAGGGGTGAGGGAACAGGAGTGGCATCAACATCATACATTCCAAGAAACAGGTTCCCTAATTCATACCAGACACAGCTGCTGACTCAACCACTCATGGCTGCATGTATCTGAGTCATTGAGCATGCTCTTACCTCTACCGTGATGAAAACCTCTTCTAAGTGACTTGCAAAGTTTTCCATCTCAATAATTTGCTTTTCCAACTTGTACATATTTTTGTGAATTTCATCCTGTCAAATAGAGGATCCCAAGAAGACATTAACACTATGTTTTGTCTCTCTCTTTCATAGAAGGCATTTTAGATTCATTCCCCACCTACATACTTGAGATACAAATACAATCTCAACAGAAAGAAGACCTAAGCAGACCTACTTACCTTGGCGCTCTCCAGGGCTTTACTGAGCGGAGTCACCTCATGCTGCTTGTGTTCATCCTGATCCTTCTCCGACGCTCTTATCGGAGTTTTGCAAGTGACACAGAAGACGTCAGCCGCTTCTTCCTCGTCCTCCTCCTCCGGGATGACGTAGCACTCGTACTCCTCGCTGGCACGGCCGTGGCTGTACCTGTAGGCTTCCCGCAAGTCCTGGCACTGGCCTGCTGAGCCCCACCCCATGAAGCCCAGGTCCTCACCCTGAGCCGCCTCACCAGTAGGTCTCCAGTCTCTCTGCTCACTCCCCATCATCATATAAGAAGGATATTCTGAAACCTCTATTCTGGGTGTGTTTTCCTCAATAAACTCATCCCCTAATTCGTGATCATCTTCAAGTCCATAGAGATGGACAAGTTCATCCACTTCCTCTCCAAGGTCTCTCGGAGCCTTCACTTTCACGCCCCCTCTCATGGGCTCATGGGTCATTTCAGCTTGGACACCTTCTCTTCTCATCCGAGTACTCTCTTCTGGGAAGATCTGCAGTCTGTCTTGAGAGTCATACAGATCCATGTGATAGAAGCGGAAATCCTTAGAAGCAGCAGACCTGCCCAGCCCCGGTGCCTCCCCAGCTCCCTCCTCCATCGTAGCTCCAGGCAGCACCTCTGCACAAGGAGGACTCTTCCTGGACAGTCCTTAGTGGATCTCCTGGGTCCTAGAACACAAAACCCCATTTCTGAGAAGGTCGTTGCAGTAGATGGTTATTTTATTGGGCTCAACTCATTCGCATTAAAAAAAATAATTTCATCTGAGCAGCTCAGTTGTAGTTTCTCTTTCAACAATCTGTAAGGAAAGGTTTGCTTTCTGCAGGAGGATGGACTTCCTGAAGCTCCAATACTTTGGCCACCTGATGCCAAGAGCCGACTCATTGGAAAAGACCCTGATGCTGGAAAAGATTGAGGGTAGGAGGAGAAGGGGGCGACAGAGAATGAGATGGTTGGATGGCATCACTGACTCAATGGACATGAGTTTGAGCAAACCCTGGGGAATAATGAAGGACAGGGAAGCCTGGCGCACTACAGTCCATGGGGTTGCAGAGTCAGACACGACTGATAACTATACAATGACAACAAAGCTTAAAAGAGACAGGAGAAATTATGAACAAAAATATAAATTGGGGGCTTCCTTGGGTGGCTCAGTGGTAGAATGCCAATGCAGGAGACACGGGTTCAATATCTGATCCTGGAAGGTCCCACATGCTGCGCAGCAATCGAGCCCGTACACCACAACTACTGAAGCCCGCGTGTGCCAGAGCCCATGATCCGAGAAGCCACCGCAGTGAGAACCCGTGCATCACAACTACAGAGTAGCCCCTACTTGCTGCAATTAGAGAAAGCCTGTACAGCAACAAAGAAACAGCACAGCCAAAAATAAATAATTAGTTAATTAATTTAAAAAAACAATCTGAGCACCTCAGTTGCAGTTTCACTTTAAACAATCTGTAAGGAAAGGTTTGCTTTCTACAGGACCATGGGCTTCCAAAGCTTGAAAGAGACAGGAGAAATTACGAAACAAACAAACTATACATTGATTTGATTAACAAATGATCTCTATACATTTAAAAACCTAAAAATCCCCAAAGGCAAAATAACAGGAAGTGTTTCAGGCAATTATTATTAAATAAATTATGTAGATTAATTGAAAAGAAAAATCTCAGTAGTAAGGAATATTCACAAAATAATTTCCTTTGCATATAATGTTACCCATAGAAAACCATTTGGAAAATAGTTCATCCTTATGAGTAACAGGGGCTTCCCCAATGACTCAGTGGGTGAACAACCCACCTGCAATGCGGGAGACACAGCAGATGTGGGAGACTTGAGTTTGATTCCTGGGTTGGAAATATCCCCCAGAGGAGGAAATGGCAACCCACTCCAGTATTCTTGTCTGGAAAATCCAATGGACAGAGGAGCCTGGCGGGCTGCAAAGCGTCAGACATGACTGAGCACATAGACTCATGTATGAATAACAGAGAATAAACATGTAGATGCTGTTTTGCCTTTCGAGCCCCAAAACTGGGGAAGGATCCATGAAATGAACACTCTTATATGTTGTTGGTTAGAATGTACACAGTCCCACCTTTCTGGAGAGTGAATGTGGCAACATGGATCAAGAGCCTTAGGGATGTTCCCGCTGCTCAGGGACTTCCCTGGTGGCCCAGCGGTTAAGACTCTGCTTCTAGTGCAGGTGGCGCAGGTCTGATCCTTGGTGGAGGAACTAAGAGCCCACAAGCTGCGCAGCCAAAAATAAAAAAGAGTTCATACTTTCTAACCTAATAGACCTTTTCTAGGACCCTAAAGAAAAAAATCTCAAATATAGCAGAAAACATTATTTCTATACAAAAATGTCCACCACAAAATTTTTTTATAATAGCTGAAAAATAAAAACTGTAAAGCTCTAATGATTAGGAGAATCATAACAAAACTAGAATATGTACACCCTGTAAAATATAATGTAGCCTTTAAAATGTTAGGGAGAGCAAATGGTACCTTGAGGAAAGACTTATAATATGATACTAAGTAAAAAAAACAGAGTACTCAGTATATATAGACTATGAGGTCTACTATTTTAATGGAGGTGCATAAAATCTAGAAATAAATAATAATAACAGCAGCAAATACAATATTAGTAGTAGCTACTGCATGTTGAGCACTTACTGTGTATTTTCTCCTGTGCTAGGCAATTAATTAATTTTTTTTAGCCACAGGGCATGTGAGATCTTAGCTCACAGACTAGGGATCGAACCTGTGCTCCCTGCAGTGGAAGTGCAAAGTGTGAACCACTGGACCACCAGGGAAGTCCCTGTGCTAAGAAATTTTACATACAGTTTTCTGTGCGGTAGCCACTATTATTATCCCCATTTTACAGACTGGGAGACAATTGGCTCCCAGAGGGTATCTTGTGCAAGGAAGGTCACATGGCTAGTAAATTGTTGAACTGGGATTTGAATCTGAGTGTGTGTAGTGGTCATGAGACTGAGCCTTGCAGACATCCACTTATAGGGGCCATAACCAGGGGTTTCAGCTACACTCTGAAAGTCACTGTCACATTCGCATGGAGGACACTCTTCCTGTTGGCGTCTCCCATCCGATGACAAAGCGTAGCAGGGACACTAAGGCAGATCCATTTCTGATTGACACAAAACTACCCTGGTGGCAAACCTTGGCTGCAGGACTCCTTGACAGCCATGCCAGACCTTTCCTAGAGTGTGTGGTGGGCTAGGACGATTCTCCAACCTTCCTTCCTTCTATCCATATCTGACCCCAGCCTTTCCTATCTTTCTCCCCTTTATAATCTCACACAATAAAACAGCGTGAGATTATAATTTATAATTATAGTCCCCTAATAAGACATAGTCCCCTATGTTTTATTTATATTTATCTAGTCCCCTAGATTATAGTCCCCTAATAAAACAGTGTGTATCTAACTTCTAATTTGGTGCCTGCTTCTTGGAAGGCCTTGTTAACACAGTCTGTTGGACTATAAAGTCCCTGCTTGCTTCTTGGCACACAACTGCCATTATATTACTTTTTGGTAATACTTTAGTGTTCGTTGCTCAGTCGTGTCCAACTCTTTGTGACCCCACAGACTGTAGCCCACCAGGCTCCTCTGTCAATGGGATTCTCAAGGAAAAAATACTGGAGTGGGTCACCCTTTCCTTCTCCAGGGGATCTTCCTCCAGGGGAATGAACCTGAGTCTCCTGCACTGCAGGCAGATTCTTCACCATCTGAGTCACCAGGGAAGCCCCTTGCTTTAATTGATACGTAGTTTACATGAACAGAGGAGCCTGGCAGGCCACAGTCCATGGGGTCACAAGAGTTGGACATGACTTAGTGACTAAACAACAACCCACCTGCCTAAAGGCTGTAGTTCAGTAATTTTTAGCATAGTCACAAAAACGAGCAATGATCTCCACAGATAATTTTAGACCATTTTCATTACCTCAAAAAGAGACTCTGGGGACATCCCCAGTGGCCCAGTGGTTAAGACTCTGAGCTCCCAAAGCAGCAGGCTCAGGTTTGATCCCTGGTCAGGAAACTAGATCCCACGTGCTGCATGGTTTACACGCTACAATGAAGATCAGTGATCTCATGTGCTACAACTAAGACTTGGCACAGCAAAATAAATAAAATAAATATTAAGAAACTCTGCACTCATTAGCTATCATGACTCACATCCCCTCATTTCCACTAGCCCTAAGCAACCACAAATTTATTTTCTATCTCTACAGATGCTCCTGTTTGGACATTTCATATAGATGGAATTGTATGGTATGTGGTCTTTGGTGACGAGCCTCTTTCTTAGCATAGTTTTCAAGGTTCATCCAGGTTGCAGCATATGTCAACAGTTCATTTCTTACTAGAGCTGAATAATATCCTATTGTATGGATATATCAAATTTTGTTTATCTAGTCATCTGTTGATTCGCACCACTTCCCATTTCATTTGGGTTGATTCCACCTTTTGGCCATACTAAATAATGCTATTAAAATATGTACAAGTTTTTGTGTGCATATATGTTTCATCTCCCTTGGGTAGGTAGATGCCAAGGAGTGGGATTTCTGGATAAAATAGTAACTCCCTGTTTAACTATTGGAGGAATACCAGACGGTTTTCCAAAGTGGCTGTATTATTTTACATCTCTACCAGCATTGTATGAAGGCTCTGATTTCTCCACATCCCTGTCAACACTTGTTACTGTCGATTTTTTTTTTTTAAATCATAGTACAAAGGCAGAAGTGAGCCACGTTGGCAGGCAGATGAGCAAAGAAGAGTAGGAAGCACTGTACAGGCATAAAGTGCATTGCACTCCAGGATCTAATGCCTGATGATCTGAGGTGGAGCTGATGTAATAACAAAAGAAATAAAGTGCACAATAAATACTATGCCCTTGAATCATTCTGAAACCATCCCCCGATCCCAGTTCATGGGAAAAATTGTCTTCCATGAAACCACCCCTGGTGCCAAAAAGGTTGGGAACTGCTGTGGGAGGAATGACTGAGAGTGGTCACCAGGCCTCACGAGAGACCCTCAGCTAGAATCTTGTAGTTGAGCTGCTTCCAGATTCCTGGCCCTCAGGAACCATGGAAGACAATGAACATTTGTTTACTGTTTGAAGCTATTCAATTTTGGCAAAAAATTAACATGCAGCAATAGACAACTACTATACTGTTCCAGCCTAAAATAAGCTTTTTCCCTCTTGTTAAACTTCTCTCCCTCCTCTATTTTTTTTTTTTTTCTTTCACATTGGGCTTCTCTAAAGGGTTGCAGTTGTGCTTCCCAGGTGGCTCAGTAGTACAGAATCTGCCTGCCAAAGCAGGAGACACAGGAGATGTGGGCTTGATCCCTGGGTCAGGAAGATCCATGGAGAAGGAAATTGCAACCCACTCCAGTATTCTTGCCTGGAGAATCCCATGGACAGAGCAGCTTGGTGGGCTACAGTCCATGGGGTTTCTAAGAGTTGGATGCAATCAAGCTACTGAGAACCAAAGGGTGCAGTTAAACTGTTGATCTGCAGACTACAGCATTTGTACACTAAGGCTCTCCAAGGGGGACATGGACACGGATAGTTTTAAGAGTACCAGATGTGCAACGTAATATTTAATCTTTCCCAGAGCTGCTCAGCCTGGCAATGAGCCAGCAGTCGAGGCTTCCTGCAGGTGATCTTTTCATAATAGCCCTTCATCTTTTTATTAGAAACGTAGAGCTATAACTCTCACTCATCCTGAATATTACATTCCACTGTGAGATTTCATTGCTTTGGAATTAAAAAAACCCCAGTGGGCTAAATGAAAGGACAATTTGAAGCATTGGTATCAGTGTAGAGAGAGTGAGTGACGTTTATTGAATGGATAAGGAAATTTTTTGTAAGTTGAGTGGTTTCCAATTCTTTGCTTTCAACAAAATTGAAGGAAGATCTAATCAAATGTCATCTTATACATGGTCTAAAATGACTTTTCATGATATATTACTATGTAATTTTTGGCATACACTTTGGGAAGAGTTCAGAGAATTGAGTAACTTGCTATAATAAAACAGCTTCATTTTCCATCTACTTCTGTAGTGAACAAGTTTGCTTGGTGCTTACAACTACAAAATGAAAAATAGAAAGACAACTGGCACTAATTTCTGTTGCATTATAGAATATGTCATCTTCATCCATGGATGTACAAACTAACTTTAAAGAAAGTCCTACCCACTTTATTAAGAAATGCATTTCTATTTTACTTTTTTCTTTTGTTCAATAATTATTTGCCAAAATGTACAATGCATTATGTCATACTGCTTGTGTGAATGTGCTCAGATGCTCAGTTGTGTCCAGCTGTTTGTGACCCCATGAACTGTAGCCTGCCAGGCTCCTCTGTCCGTGGGATTTCCCAGGCAAGAATACTGCACTGGGGCGCCATTTCCTTCTCCAGGGGATCTTCCCAGGGATCAAACCCCATCTCTTACGTGTCCTGCACTGGCAGGCAGACCCTTTACCACTAGGGCCACCTGGGAAGCCCTGTGATTAAAAATTGTATTGATAAACTTGATCCAGAAGGAAAAAATATTATTTTATTCTTAAATTTTTTAATTTATATTTTATTTATATTTTTTTGGAGGGGCCAGTCCTCTCCTCTCCTCCAGTCCTCTCCTCTCCTCCTTACCACCCTTAGCCTTAGTCTTGTGAGCTCACAAGACAGAACTCAGACTGTGTGGGGGCGGGTGGCAGGAGAAGCCTGGTGGGCTGTCTTGGGAATGAGGACGGAGGTCTGGGCCAACTGGCAAAGTGTCTCTGAGCAGCCTTGGCTGCATGGACAAGTCTTTCCCCAAGGGTGTGGGTAGAAGAGCTAAGTGATCCTTGGGCTCTGCAGGCAGAGACTGAGAAACAAGGATGAACCTGAAGGCTGATAGCAGGAATATCCAGGGCGGGGACTGGGACCCCGAGGATCAGTTCAGGACCTCATAGACACTAAGGCCAGAGAGCGGAGAGGCTGAAGAATGTGGGTTCTCTGGACAGCTGCTGAGCCAACTGGGCCTCCAGCTGTCTCCTAGCGTGGTCTACAGAGATGGCTGCAGGTGTGTGGCTTGAGAGACCGGGTCAATGTCCCACCACACATAAAACTAGAAAGAAAAGAAAAATGAGAGGTGACAACTTTGGCTACCTGATGCAAAGAGCCAACTCATTGGAAAAGACCTGTGGGAAAGACTGAGGGCAGGAGGAGAAGGGGGCGACAGAGGATGAGATGGTTGGATGGCATCACCAACTAGATGGACATGAGTTTGAGCAAGCACGGGGAGATAGTGAAGGACAGGGGAACCTGGCGTGCTGCAGTCCATGGGGTGCAAAGAGTTGGACACGACTTAGTGACTGAACAACACGTGAGGGTGTCAAGTCTGAGGCGATGGGGGCTTTTCAGGAAGGCGGCTCCTCCTCTGGGCTCTGCCTGCGATTGGGGAGAGCTGAAGGCCAGAGACAAGGGTTTTGAGTCATTTTCAGACCAGGGGACATGGAAGCTGTGAGTGTGGCCAAGATCACCCGGAGCACATGGACAGTGAGCAGAAGGACCAGATGGAAGCCTGGGGACTGCCAACACATGAGGAGCAGCTAAGGGAGGCAGTCAGCAAAGATTCCAGCAGGCGGTGGCCTGAGGTGATCACAGCTGAGCCAGGGGAGAAGGAAGGCTGAGTAGGAGCAAACGACACAGAGCAGTCAAGGAAGCACAGGGCAGTGTCCCTGGATTTCACAATTAGGCCATCAGAAAATGTGATATTTAAATGGCAATCAGGACTTTCTTGGCATTAGTGGTTAGGACTCTGTGCTTCCACTGCAGGGGGTGCAGGTTTGATCCCTGGTCAGGGAACTAAGATCCCACATGGCATGGCTCCAAAAAAGTAATAATAAAAAATAAAATAATATTTTTTTTCCTTCTGGATTAATTTATCAATACAATTTTTAATCACAGGGCTTCCCAGGTGGCCCTAGTGGTAAAGAATGTGCCTGCCAGTGTAGGAATCCGCAGATTCGATCCCTGGGTCAGGAAGATCGCTTGGAGAAGGAAATGGCACCCCACTCCAGTATTCTTGCCTGAGAAATCTCATGGACAGAGGAGCCTGGCGGGCTACAGTCTGGGTGCGTGCTTAGTCATGTTGGACTCTTCACGACCCCATGGACTGTGTAGCTCTCCAGGCTCCTCTATCCATGGGATTCTCCAGGCAACAATACTGGAAGTAGGGTGCCATTTCTTCCTCCAGGGGATCTTCCTGACTCAGGGACTGAACCCACATCTCCTGAATTGGCAGGTGGATTCTTTACCACTGAGCCACCTGGGAAGCCCCTCTTTATCTGGGACATTGCACCAAATGTCTCTCTCCCAGTCATCATCGTTATGACCCTGATGGGAAGCCCCTCACACACCCCTCCATGGTGTCACCCTGGCTTTTGCTGACAGCAAGACAAAAATACAAGAACCAAGTGTCCCTCTCTGACCATGGTGGGGACAGTGGGGGTGTGACCACACGGACGCAGTCCTGCTGAGCTCCCATGGGTCTTGTCTCTTCCCTCCTTCACTCTGATGTGCCCATAGGATGCTGTTCCTCCATCTTCTCCATCAGTACCACACAGAGAGGTAACTTCCAGCAGCTATTAGGGGACAAAGATGCTGGTATCCTAACCAGCCCCATACCACACAGGCAACTGGTTTCTAGGCTCTGGATCCCCATCAGGAAATTTCACTCCTGAAACTCCAGGACAGGGCACATAGCACTTGGGGGCCAGAAAAGCTTCAGTCCCATCCTCTAGTGCTGCCAAACTCTTATTTAGGAAAAGAATGGTAAACATTGCTTCAGTCATGTCTGCTGAGGCTGAGTATAATGACTACTCAGGACTGATGCAAAAGATACGGGCTCCACAGTGTGCGGGTCCACCACTAGGTCCAAGGACACCTGGCCACTTCCTGGGAGGAGGAAGGGATGAATGAAGGTCACTCCCAGGGGCAGCATCACCAAGCAAGAGGCTCTGGGACTAGTGCTTTGTTCCCAAGCCCAGCATCCAGGACTTACGAAGACGGTGAGAGCCTGGATGTTCTTTGGGTTTGCTGCTAAGAACCCTGCTTACTACTAGACCGGCTGGATGGTCCTGGAATGTCCTCATCAACACAGCCTGTTGTACGGATGCGTCAAGTGAAGCAGGACACATCTCATGATAAGTCTGTATCCCAACAGAAACAAAAGCCAAGGACATACACACACACACACACACACACACACAACAGACCCAAAGGATTGCTCATTCTTCCTGGGTAGCATGTTCATTGCCAGGGACTACTTTAGCCAGGGTTTCCCTTAAAATGTCCCCAAAGTCAAAGAGTGAGGGGCTTCCCTGGTAGCTCAATGGTAAAGAATCCACCTGCCAATGCAGGAGACAAGAGTTTGATCCCTGGGTCAGGAGGATCTCCTGGAGAAGGGAATGGGAACCAACTACAGTATTCTTGCCTGGGAAATCCCATGGACAAAGGAGCCTACCGTCTATGGGGTCGCAAACAGTTGAACATGACTTAGCGACTAAACAACAAGGCCAACGGGGTCGTACAACTATGGAAGCACTGCTTTGCCTTCTCCCTGGATTACAATCCATCCTAGGTCCCCACATTCATTATATGGTCAACAAAGCAATCAGAGTCTGCTGTCCGAAGGGGCTCTAGGTACTGCCTCCACTCTCCTGTGTGTCTGTGTAACTAAGCAGGATTATTCCATTGTGTGAAGGGATAGACTCTTCAATAAGTAGTGCTGGGGAAACTGGATAATCACATGTAAAAGAATGAATCCTGACCCCTATCTTATGCCACTCATCAAAATAAACTCAAAATGGATTAAAGACTTAAATGTAAGAACTAAAACCACAGAAGCCCTAGAAGAATACATAGGGGGAAATTTCCACATATACACCAAAAGCACAAGCAACAAAAGCAAAAATAAACAAGTGGGACTACATCAAACTAAAAAGCTTTTGCTCAGGAAAAGAAACAATCAATAAAATGAAAAGGCAACCTATGGAATGGGAGAATATATTTGGAAACTATCTATATGATAAGGAGTTAATTTCTAAAACATAGAAGGAACTCATACAATCCAACAGCAAAAATCCCCCAATAATTTGATTTAAAGTTGGGCAGAAGACTTAAATAGAATTTCACCTTAAATCTTACATCTTAGCATGGCTATTATAAAAAAGACAAGAGATAAGTGACACAGTGATTAAGACCATCCCCAAGAAAAAGAAATGCAAAAAGGCAAAATGGTTGTCTGAGGAGGCCTTCCAAATAGCTGGGAAAAGAAGAGAAGCTAACGGCAAAGGAGAAAAGGAAAGATATACCCATCTGAATGCAGAGTTCCAAAGAATAGCAAGGAAAGATAAGAAAGCCTTCCTCAGTGATCAATGTAAAGAAATAGAGGAAAACAATAGGATGGGAAATACTAGAGATCTCTTCAAGAACATTAGAGATACCAAAGGAACATTTCATGCAAAGATGGCGCAATAAAGTACAGAAATGGTATGGACCTAACAGAAGCAGAAGATATTAAGAAGAGGTGGCAAGAATACACAGAAGAATTATACAAAAAAAGATTTTCATGACCCAGATAACCACGATGGTGTGATCACTCATCTAGAGCCAGACATCCTGGAATATTAAGTCAAGTGGGCCTTAGGAAGCATCACTACGAACAAAGCTAGCGGAGGTGATGGAATTCCAGTTGAGCTATTTCAAATCCTAAAATATGACGCTGTGAAAATGCTGCACTCAATATGCCAGCAAATCTGGAAAACTCAGTAGTGGCCACAGGCCTGGAAAAGGTCAGTTTTCATTCCATTCCCAAAGAAAGGCAATGCCAAAGAATGTTCAAACTACCACACAACTGCACTCATTTCACACACTAGTAAAGTTAAAAATTCTCCAAACGAAGCTCCAACAGCACGTGAACTGAGAACTTCCATATGTTCAAGCTGAATTTAGAAAAGGCAGAGGAACCAGAGATCAAATTGCCAACGTCTGCTGGATCATCTAAAAAGAAGAGTTTCAGAAAAACATCTACTTCTGCTTTATTGACTATGCCAAAGTCTTTGACTGCTGTGGATCACAACAAACTGTGGAAAATTCTGAAAAAGATGGGAATACCAGACCACCTTACCTGCCTCCTGAGGAATGTGTATGCAGGTCAAGAAGCAACAGTTAGAAACAGACATGGAACAACAGACCGATTCCAAATCAGGAAAGAAGTATGTCAAGGCTGTGTATTGTCACCCTGCTTATTTAACTTATATGCAGAGTACATCATGTGAAATGCTGGGCTGCATGAAGCACAAGCTGGAATCAAGATTTCCAGGAGAAATATCAATAACCTCAGATATGCAGATGACACCACCCTTATGGCAGAAAGTGAAGAGGAACTAAAAAGCCTCTTGATGAAAGTGAAAGAGAAGAGTGAAAAAGTTGGCTTGAAGCTCAACATTCAGAAAACTAAGATCATGGCATCTGGTCCCATCTTTTCATGGCAAATAAATGGGGAAACAATGGAAACAGTGATAGACTTTACTTTTTGGGGCTCCAGAATCACTGCAGATGGTGATTGCAGCCATGAAATTAAAAGGCTCTTGCTTCTTGGAAGAAAAGCTATGACCAATCTAGACAGCATATTAAAAAGCAGAGACATTACATTGCCAACAAAGCTCCGTCTAGTCAAAGCTCTGGTTTTTCCAGTAGTCATGTATGGACGTGAGAATTGGACCATAAAGAAAGTTGAGCGCCGAAGACTGATGCTTTTGAGCTGTGGTGCTGGAGAAGATTCTTGAGAGTCCCTTGGACTGCAAGGAGATCAAACCAGTCAATCCTAAGGAAATCAGTCCTGAATATTCATTGTTAGGACTGAAGCTGAAGCCCTAATACTTTGGCCACCTGATGAGAAGGACTGACTCATTGGAAAAGACCCTGATGCTGGGAAAGATTGAAGGCAGGAGGAGAAGGGGACGACAGAGGATGAGATGGTTGGATGGCATCACCAACTTGATGGACATACGCTTGATTGAGCTTTGGGAGTTGGTGATGGACAGGCAAACCTGGCATGCTGCAGTCCATGGGTCCGACACCAGTGAGTGAGTGAACTGAACTGAAGTGTGGATAAGGATGTGGAAAACGGGGGATTCTTGTCCACTGTTGGTCTGAGTGTAGTGCAGCCACTATGAAAAACAGTATGGAGGCTCCTCAAAAAATTAAAAATGAAACTATCATACAATCCAGCAATCCCATTTCCATGTATGGATCCAAAGGAAATGAAGTCATAATCTTAAAGAGATATCTGCACTCATGTTCACTGTAGCTTTCTTGACAATAGTCACGACATGTCCATCAATGGATGAATGTGTAAAGAAACACACACACACATACAATGGAAAACTATGCAGCCATTAAAGGGAAAGAATTTCAGTCAGTTGAACTGAGGTGGATGAACCTAGAGTCTCTTATACAGAGTGAAGTAGGTCAGAAAGACAAATACCATATATTAACACATATATATGGAATCTAGAAAAATGGTACTGATGAAACTATTTGCAGGGCAGGAACAGAGATGAAGACGTAGAGAATGGACTTGTGAACATGGCGGGAAGAAGAGCATGGGATGAATCTGGAGATTAGCAGTGACACATATACACTACTGTGTGTGAAACAGGTGACTCACGGGAAGCTGCTGTGTAACGTAAGGAGCTCAGCGTGGCGCTGTGAGGACCGAGAGGCGTGGGATGGGGATGGGTGGGGGGAGGCTCAGGAGAAGAGGGATGTATATACACATATATGTATATATACATATACACAAAGCAATTCTCCTCCAATTAAAAAAATTTTTTTAAAGAACCAAATAAATAAATAAAAGTATTATATGGGAAATACAGCAACAATTTAAAAAAAAAAGAAGGAGGAGGAGTTCTTCCACACCAGCTTTCGTCCTTTGAATGAACCAGCACAAACTGGTTTGGGAGCTTGGCAGCAAAAGGAGAAATATTGTGACACACCCCAGAGTTACATTCACTTTTCCCCTTAATATCTAGACTCTTTCCATTTCTTAACAAAATATTCAGAACTGGGGGAGAGAGGAATATTAACACTAAATTGTCATTTGATAAGTGTAAAACCAAGGCTCAGAGAAATACAGTAATAAATCATAATTTATAAAAATACATTAGGGATTTCCGTGGTGGTCCAGTGGCTAAGACTCTGGACTCCCAAGGCAGGGGCCCAGGTTAGATCCCTTGTTGGGGCACTAGGTCCCACGTGCCACAACTAAGACCTGGCACAGCCAAATAAATAAATAAATTAAGTAAATGTTAAAAAAATACATTAGTTGGGTAGCTTCCAGTCTATGCAATTGATCTGTAGTTAAAAAAAGAGACTTTTGCCTAAGTCTTACATAGGAGGTGTGTTCCTGCACTTTAATTAGAAAAATTCCCGATAAAAACAAGTCTTTTAACCTTTTATGGGTCATGGATATCCCTGAGAATCCACTGAAAGCTGTGAATTCTTTCCCCAAGAGTAGCCGATAAGGGCACAGATATAATTTTGTGTACAATTTGAGAAGCTCACCCATGTATCTCTTGGCAATTTCTGAGTCGAGGCTAAAGAAACCTGCTTTAAAGTGTTAGCTGTACAGTGTTTTTGTTTTTTGTTTTTAATTCTGGCAGTGTGGCAGGTAGGATCTTAGTTCCTCAAGCAAGGATTCAACCTGCGTCCCCTGCACCCTTCCCTACATTGGGAGCACAGAGGCTTAACCATTGGACCACCAGGAAGTGCCCAGCGGTACAGTTTTGCAAGATGGTTCAAATCTGCACAGCCTACACCTGAAAAGTTTCTAAGGGAGGAGGGGGATGCATAACAAGTAAAAAGTGATTATGATGCTGTTTTTCAGTATTTGAATCGAAGCTTAAAATTATGGTTTGGCAGCATAACATGCAGATTAAAATAAAAGGTATTTATCAACCTGATACCATAGCCAAATGGTATCCACATTCAAGGTTCCAAACTGTTCTGACAAATGGACCCTACACTAAAAATACCCTAAGGACACCCTGCAAGAACCACTAGCTTCTCTCTGTCTGCATCTGAGGCTTTCACGCCCTGTACTGAGGCCACATTCTTGAATCCTTGCTATAAGAAGGCACAGGAAATGTTCACATCGTTTACTGCAATGTACACACATCTGCGATTTAAGACGACATCTCTTCCCACCTAAAGGAAGACACTGTGGCACTAAGTTACTGGGTTTCTAGTAAACAGTTTGCATTAGAAGAATGACTACACAAAAACTTGCCTGCTAAGTTAAGGATCCATAAAGTCTTCTTTTAACTTGGAGGCTGTGGTAACTGCTAGAAACTGCATTCGCGTTCAGCAGGCTTTCCCTCCTGGTGACCTCTGCGTGCCCAGCAAGCTGCCTCTGCCCGTTTTAGCCACAGTTCTACAAGTGGTGAAGGTGATGGTAACATGAGCTGGCTCCGGCTGCAAATAGCAACAGGCCTGCCATGAGTGAAAGCCCAAATATAGACCTGCCCACTGCTGACCGCTCAAGTGTCACCAGCAGAAGTTACATGCTGTCCCCTGAATTACTTCCATTACCGTGGGGACTGGAGTCTGGTGCCTCCACGGAGGGGATTCAGATGTCTAGTCATGTATAGAGGGTGGAGGGCTGTCACAGCAAGGGCAGGAGGCTGGCTGCAGGCCACAAAGAGGAAGAGGACTTCTGGGAGCCCCCAGGTATCCACCTGGCCTGAGGGGCTTTACCCAGAGTCTTTTCAACAAGCGCAACTCCGAAGGTAATCAAACACAACTTAATTTTTTTCTCCCACAATTCCTTGAACATTTACTCATGTATTCTCCTCTCAGGATAAAAATCCAGCACACCGGGGACTTCCTGCTCCCTCTTAGGTAACACAGTCCTAGGGTCATTTGAAGGCATAGTCTCCATTCAGTAACGGAAGGTACAGTCCAATATGTTAATTAAAAAGTCAAAGTTAGTTTGGACTTTTCAGGCGGCACTAGTGGAAAAGAACCTGCCTGCCAATGCAGATGGAGGAGATGTAAGAGTCGTGAGATCAGTCCCTGGGTTGGGAAGATCCCCTGGAGGAAGGAATGGCAACCCCCTGAAGTATTCTTGCCTGGGAAATCCCATGGACAGAGGAGCCTGGTGGGCTACAGTCCACAGGGTTGCAAAGAGTAGGACATGACTAAGGTGACTTAGCATCTAGCACAACACACAAAATTAGTTTGGCCAGGGTCAAAATCTCCGTTCCCCAGCTGAGGCCTCTGCAGCTAGAAATCTGCTTTTTCTCCCTGTACCTCCTCCCAAAGCTGCTGGTTTGTTCACCAGGGGCAGGAGGCGATAACGTGATAAGGCAGCACCTATCTGAGCTAATGCCGCCGAGGGTGGATGCTAGCTTCTGCTTCTCTGGGGCAGACACTCAGATCACTCTGAGCTTTTCTACACCTCTGGGAACCCATGATGCTCTCCCCTGGAGTTCCCACCGCCAGGCTGAGAACCCCTCTATTTCAGGGGGTCCCTTGTACTCCTCCTCCAGGCTCTGGGGGGCCACCCCTAAGATTCCTCAAATGAGGTCTCCTCACCCATGCAGCTGGTTCTCTCAGGCAGGATCCAGGTGCCTCCTTGCTGGCTCAGTGATCCAGCTGGCCCACATTTGGATCTTGGGATGCAGGCTCCATCCTTGGTCCTGGCAAACTCTGGGATGCAGACACTTCCAATGCAGCCACTCCACCAGCTCAGCCACCAGAACTGCCAGGAAATACAGCCTCTTTCCTCTGGCCACCTGCAGGAAATACAGCAAACTCTCTGAAGGGTCCTGTTTTTGAAGACCCCTCACAGGGCTTAGGGGTAGAGGGTAGGATTTCCAATACCGCCCCTGCCCCGCCAGTCCAACCACAGCTCTCTCCAGAAAAATTGCTCCACTAGTCTCCCTCCCAGTCACCCTCTCTTCTTCACTCTGATCCCTTTTAATTTTTTTCCATTGGTGCAGAGTTCTGGACCATTTCCTTTAAAAGTTTGCATGTGGTGATTTGATCTTAGAATTTGACATCTATTGCTTTTTTGAACCTTAATCAAAATTTTATTTTAAAAAACATTGTTACTGCCAAGTATCTATATGCCAAAAATACTGGATGCAAATAAAACATCAAAAGCAAAAGATTTGAAAGAATAAATTATGCAAAGATGCATGTACTCTAAGAAGGTTCACCACAGCATTATCTCTATTGACAGAAAATTGAAGTTAATCTATTTCTACCAAAACAGAATCATTCAAATAAATCACAATAATGTCAACTCAGTATTGGCAAGTATTAAAATAATGATGTAGATACCTATTTTTTAAATGTGGAAAATGCTCACAATATATTTGTAGAAAGAGTAGAAAGTAGAAAGACTATGCAAAATATTAGGGACAGGGGTGTACCTATGGCTGATTCTTACTGACGTATGACAGAAAACTACAAAATTCTGTAAAGCAGTTATCCCTCAATTAAAAAAATAAATTAAAAAAGAGTATGCAAAATATTTGGAGAAGGCAATGGCAACCCACTCCAGTACTCTTGCCTGGAAAATCCCATGGACAGAGGAGCCTGGTAGGCTGCAGTCCATGGGGTCGCTAAGAGTCGGGCACGACTGAGCGACTTCACTTTCACTTTTCACTTTCATGCATTGGAGAAGGAAATGGCCACCCACTCCAGTATTCCTGCCTGGAGAATCCCAGGGACAGAGGAGCCTAATGGGCTGCCGAATATGGGATTGCACAGAGTCGGACACGACTGAAGCGACTTAGCAGCAGCAGCAGCATGCAAAATATTATTACAGTATAAAACCACCTGACGCAAAGAACTGACTTATTGGAAAAGACCCTGATGCTGGGAAAGATTGAAGGCAGGAGGAGAAGGGGACGACAGAGGATGAGATGGTTGAATGGCATAACCGACTCAATGACAAGCTCCAGGATTTGGTGATGGACAGGGAAGCCTGGTGTGCTGCAGTCCATGGGTTCGCAAAGAGGTGGACATGACTGAGTGACTGAACTGAATAAATATATATACACACACAAAGTGAAAGCAAGGTTTACGTCTTCTGAGTTATATTACTTTTATCTTTTTATCTCTGATGTGTCCATTTTATAATAATTATATTTACCATGTGCTACTTTTAAAAAGTCTTTATTTCCTGTTTTAAATAGTATATAGTGTTTGACTTAGAAAAAAACAAATACTACAAAAGAACCAAAAAATAAAGTGAATGTAAACCAGTCATAGGAGAAGGCAATGGCAACTCACTCTAGTACTCTTGCCTGGAAAATCTCATGGACGGAGGAGCCTGGTAGGCTGCAGTCCATGGGATCGATAGGAGTCGGACATGACTGAGCAGCTTCACTTTCACTTTTCAGTTTCATGCATTGGAGAAGGCAATGGCAACCCACTCCAGTGTTCTTGCCTGGAGAATCCCAGGGACGGGGGAGCCTCATGGGCTGCCGTCTATGGGGTCGCACAGAGTCAGACACGATTGAAGCAACTTAGCAGCAGCAGCGAACCAGTCATACATCCTGGTAACAACAATTATTAGGTTTGGTGTATACTTATCTGTATTTTTTCTAAGAATATATACATTTATTCCCCTCACATGAAATAAAAATTGTAGAAAGCCTGCTAATTTCATTTTGAAAAAGCAAATAATTTAGAAAGACTAATAGAAATGATAAAATAATATAAAAAATACAGTTAAAAGACATTCTATAAAGAATATACACGGGCTTCCCTGGTGGCTCAGTGGTCAAGAATTCGCCTGCCAATGCAGGAGACATAGGTTTGGTCCCTGATCTGGGAAGATGGCACTTGCCACAGAGCCACTAAACCCATGCAGCAAAACTATTGAGTCTATGCTCCAGAGCCTGGGAGCCACAACTACTGAGCCCATGTGATACAATACTGAAGCCCGCTTGCCCTAGAGCCAGTCCTCTGCAAAAAGAGAAGCCACCACAGTGAAAAACCAGGGTGCCGCAACTAGAGAGCAGCCCCTGCTCATTGCAACTAGAGAAAAAGTCCACTCAGCAATTAAGACTCAGCACTGCCAACAAGTAAATTAACTAAATTATTTTTTAAAAGAATATACAAAAAGATATTAAAACAGACTAGTTCACTTCAGTTCAGTCATTCAGTCATGTCCAACTCTTTGTGACCCCATAGACTGCAGCATACCATGCTTCCCTGCCCATCACTACTCCCGGAGCTTACTCAAACTCATGTCCATTGAATCGGTGATGCCATTCAACCACCTCATCCTCTGTCGTCCCCTTCTCCTGCCTTCAATCTTTCCCAGCATCAGGGTCTTTTCAAATGAGTCAGCTCTTCGCATTAGGGGGCCAAAGTATTGGAGTTTCAGCTTCAGCATCAGTCCTTCCAAAGAATATTTAGGACTGATTCCCTTTAGGATTGACTGGTTGGATTTCCTTGCTGTCCAAGGGACTCTCAAGAGTCTTCTCCAGCACCACAGTTCAAAAGTATCAATCTTTGGCGCTCAGCCTTCTTTATGATCCAACTCTCACATCCATACGTGACTACTAGAAAAACCATAGCTTTGACTAGATAGACCTTTGTTGGCAAAGTAATGTCTCTGCTTTTTAATATGCTGTCTAGGTTGATCATAGCTTTTCTCCCAAGGAGTAAGCACCTTTTAATTTCATGGCTGAAATCACCATCTGGAGTGATTTTGGAGCCCCCCAAAATAAAGTCTGTCACTGTTTCCATTGTTTCCCCATCTATTTGCCATGAAATGATGGGATCAGATGCCATGACCTTAGTTTTCTGAATGCTGAGTTTTAAGCCGACTTTTTTACTCCCTTCTTTCACTTTCATCAAGAGGCTCTTTAGTTCTTCTTCACTTTCTGCCATAAGGGTGGTGTCATCTGCATATCTGAGGTTATTGATATTTCTCCTGGCAATCTTGATTCTGGCTTGTGCTTCATCCAGCCCAGCATCTCACATGATGTACTCTGCATATAAGTTAAATAAGCAGGGTGACAACACACAGCTTTGACGTACTTCTTTGGCCACCTGATGTAAAGAACTGACTAACTGGAAAAGACCCTGATGCTGGGAAACATTGAAAGCAAGAGGAGAAGAGGAAGATAGAGGATGAGATGTTTGGATGGCATCACCGACTCAATGGACATGAGTTTGAGTAAACTCGGGAGTTGGTGATGGACAGGTAGGCCTGGCGTGCTGCAGTCCATGTGGTTGCAAAGAGTTGGACACAACTGAGCGACTGAACTGACTGAGATGTTTTTGTGGAACTCTCTTGCCTTTTCTATGATCCAATGGATGCTGGCAATTTGATCTCTGGTTTCTCTGCCTTTTCTAAATTCAGCTTGAACATCTGGAATTTCACAATTCACGTACTGTTGAAGCCTGGCTTGGAGAATTTTGAGCATTACTTTACTAGCGTGTGAGATAAGTGCAATTGTGCAGTAGCTTGAACATTCTTTGGCATTGCCTTTCTTTGGGATTGGAATGAAAACTGATCTTTTCCAGTCCTGTGGCCACTGCTGAGTTTTCCAGATTTGCTGGCATATTGAGTGCAGCATTTTCACAGCATCATCTTTCAGGATTTGAAATAGCTCAACTGGAATTCCATCACCTCCACTAGCTTTGTTCGTAGTGATGCTTTCTAAGGCCCACTTGACTTCACATTCCAGGATGTCTGGCTCTAGGTGAGTGATCACACCATCGTGGTTATCTGGGTCATGAAGATCTTTTTTGTATAGTTCTTCTGTGTATTCTTACCACCTCTTCTTAATATCTTCTGCTTCTGTTAGGTCCATAGCATTTCTGTCCTTTATTGTGCCTATCTTTGCATGACATATTCCCTTGGTACCTCTAATTTTCTTGAAGAGATCTCTAGTCTTTCCCATTCTATTGTTTTCCTCTATTTCTTTACATTGATCACTGAGGAAGGCTTTCTTCTCTCTCCTTGCTATTCTTTGGAACTCTGCATTCAGATGGGTGTATCTTTCCTTTTCTCCTTTGCCGTTAGCTTCTCTTCTTTTCCCAGCTATTTGGAAGGCCTCCTCAGACAACCATTTTGCCTTTTTGCATTTCTTTTTCTTGGGGATGGTCTTGATCATTGCCTCTGGCACAATGTCACAAACCTCCGCCCATAGTTCTTCAGGCACTATCAGATTTAATCCCTCGAATCTATTTGTCACTTTCACTGTATAATTGTAAGGGATTTGATTTAGGTCATACCTGGATGGTCTAGTGGTTTTCCCTACTTTATTCATTTTAAGTCTGAATTTGGCAATAAGAAGTTCATGATTAGAGTCACAGTCTGCTCCTGGTCTTGTTTTTGCTGACTATATAGAGCTTCTCCACCTTTGGCTGCAAA
Organism: Bison bison bison; assembly: GCF_000754665.1. Taxonomy (NCBI): domain Eukaryota; kingdom Metazoa; phylum Chordata; class Mammalia; order Artiodactyla; family Bovidae; genus Bison; species Bison bison. The sequence continues at coordinate 3,299,662 of NW_011494727.1, forward strand.
GAAAATTATCAATTGGATTTAGATATTGACCATCTGGTGATGTCCATGTGTAGAGTCTTCTCTTGTGTTGTTGGAAGAGGGTGTTTGCTATGACCAGTGCTTTCTCTTTGCAAAATTCTGTAAATCTTTGATCTGCTTCGTTTTGTACTCCAAGGCCAAATTGCCTGTTACTCCAGGTATCTCTTGACTTTTTACTTTTGCATTCCAGTCCCCTATAATGAAAATGACATCTTTTTTGGGTGTTAATTCTAGAAGGTCTTGTAGGTCTTCATAGAACCGTTCAACTTCAGCTTCTTCAGTATTGCTGGTCAGGGCATAGACTTGGATTACTGTGATATTGAATGGTTTGCCTTGGAAATGAACAGAAATCATTCCATCATTTTTGAGATTGCATCCAAGTACTGCATTTTGGACTCTTGTTGACTATGATGGCTACTTCATTTCTTCTAAGGGACTTTTGGTGGAGAGTTCTGACAAAATGTGGTCCACTGGAGAAGGGAATGGCAAACCACTTCAGTATTCTTGCCATGAGAACCCAATGAACAGTATGAAAAGGCAAAAAGATAGGACACTGAAAGATGAACTCCCCAGGTCGGTAGGTGTCTAATATGCTACTGGAAATCAATGGAGATATAACTCCAGAAAGAATGAAGAGATGGAGCCAAAGGAAAAACAATACCTAGCTGTGGATGTGACTGGTGATGAAAGTAAAGTCTGATGTTGTAAAGAGCAATATTGCATATGAACCTGGAATATTAGGTCCATGAATCAAGGCAAATTGGAAGTGGTCAAAAAGAAGACGGCAAGAGTGAACATCGACATTTTAGGAATCAGTGAACTAAAATGGACTTGAATGGGTGAATTTAACTCAGATGACCAGTATATCTGCTACTGCGGTTAAGAATCCCTTAGAAGAAACAGACCTGAATTGTAAGTAAATCATATTAGCTAACGTGATACATTAAAAAATAGTTTGAGGGAAAATAAATCACTTCAGCTAAAAGGTTCTCTCTCCAAATGACAACCAGAGCAGCTGTTAGGAATCCAAGACCCAGAGCCCCACCGTTCTTTGGTATTAAAGGGAGGGACTTTCAGATAGAGGCAATTTTATCTTCAAGCTACTTTCCTAGAGTCTCCTGGTTACCTTGGGGCTAGATCATCTGGGATTGTCTTCAGGCTGGGAGATGCCCTAACCATAGTTTCAGCCTGGCCCTGTTTTTCTTTGCCAGGGGGAAGGATCATTGTTGGAAATCTGATTCCAGGCTTTCCTAGCTCAAAAACTTCAACAATCCCTTCACTGGTTCTTGAATCAAACTTTTGCAAACCTTGTTTAGATGAAGGCTTCTTCCCTGCTCCCTGAGCTTTTTGTTCCTTCCCCTCTGTCCTCCAACCCCAATACCACTCTAGCAGCTCTTGCAGGATGGGAACTGACACGTACTGTATTTCCGTCTACACTGTACATTTCCTAGATAGAGACCAGTGCTGCCTTATTCCTTGTTGTATGAACAGGTTCAGCTCCAACCCACACTCCATCCCCACCTGAAAGTACATCACCCCATCTCCTTAAACAGGTCTTCAGTAGCCAGGTGGTCTGAAGCGTCTGAATTGCCTGATTGTCTGGGTATCTTAAGAAAAGTTTCTTTTCTGGATCTCAGTTTCCTTATCTCTAAAATGACAAGTTAGAACATGGATTGTATTTAAACATGTTGGTTGGGAGCTGGAAGGATTTGAAGATGGAGGTATCTTTTTTCTTTTTTGGGGGGGCATGCCCCCTTCGTGCCCAGCCTCCCCAAACATTATACATTGCATAAAAGCTTGCTGAATTGATACCAACAAACTTGTGGCTTCTACCTAGTGCCTGGTACTTACGCCCTCAACAAGTAACTATTAAGTTTAATGTTTTACCTCACCATTCTTGAGCTCAGGAACGATGTATTCACTAGGGCCCCGATGATAGAAGACCAAGTCAACGGTTTTCCGTTCTCAAGAGGCTCACAGTTTAGTGTAGGAGGCTAAGACAACAACTAGTTCGTTTAACAAATATTTTTTCAATGTCAGTGTGTACACAGGTGGAAAAGGTGAGGCAAGAGTGGTAATCCCAGAATCCGGACGAGGTTGCGACATTGATTGACTCCGAGCGGCGACCTCTTGACCATTTCATTGGTTGTCGCAAACCCTCCCATCTATCATCCAACCAATCGCGGAAGCGTTGTTGGAACCGCCCAGGCAGCAGACAGCCAATCAAAAGTGCCGAGGGTGGCGGTGGTTGGGGTGCTGACGCCGATTCCAGTTCAGCGAAAAATGACGCCGTCCGGACTGTGCAGCGGCTTCTGGTGCGAGGAGACCAGGCTCGGGAGAGCCGAGCCCTCCGGGCGCTGACCGCTGGCGGCCATGGAGGACGAGCAGCCCGACAGCTTGGAGGGCTGGGTACCGGTCCGCGAGGACCTCTTCGCTGAGCCCGAGCGGCACCAGCTGCGCTTCCTGGTGGCCTGGAATGATGTGGAGGGCAAGTTCGCCGTGACTTGTCACGACCGCACGGCGCAGCGGCGGCGGTGGCGCGAAGG